>NW_011922211.1:0-1921 GCF_000151845.1 Pteropus vampyrus
GTTTTTTACCTCCAGAAGATCTGTTTTGTTTTGTTTTGTTGAGGGTTTCAAACTCCTTGCTAAAGAACTCATCCTCTCATCTAGTTGTTTTACAATTCCTAAAATTATTGATATGATTTTTTTCAGAACTCACTGAGTTTTTTCAGAAATACCATCCTGAATTTTTTTAAGTCACATATTTTTATGTCTATAAGCTTATTTTCTGGAGATTTTTCTCTTTCTTTCTGAGATGCCTTGTCATCTTATTTGTTTGTGGTATTTATGGGCTATTTCTCCACCTGGGCATTAATGGAAATGTATTCTAATTTTTTTTCCAGAATGAAGATTTATTATATAAAGGTCTCTCTTTAGCCTGTGCAGAGAAGACACTTTTCTCTTGGTTTCCAGTAGGTGGCGACTAAGCCTCTTGGATCCCTGCTCCATATAAAATCTAAAAAATGCCTTTTTTTTTTTTTGGTAGATGTTTAATCATTCTCAATTCACTTAGTCTCGGTCCCTGTCAGTATTAGCGACATTTTTGGTGATGTTTGCTCAGATTCCCCTGGGGCTCGACGATGTCCTGTCTTGGAGGATGTAGGGAGAGGTGCCCTCTGTGTTTAGGGTTAGAGATTGTAGCTCAGTCTTGGTTTTGAAACTCCAGCCTGTAAAAATCAACTGTTGTTTCTCTGCTGTCCTGCTTCTTTGCTCTCTGCTCTGATGACTGGGCACTGCTGCCAGCTCCGTGGAGCTCACTGCCCTTCAGGCAGGGCTGTTCAGGGAACTTACCATACCTTCTCCCCTCACCGTCCCCCTACAGGGATCTCTGACACTGTGAGAGGCAGATACTTATTTCTTCCACTCCATTGCCCAACACCCTGGCTTCTGATCTGAGGTAGCCCTTATGTGGAAATCCGACCCTCACATCTGCTGATGTGCAGTTTGGGTATTTTTTGTTGAGTTTTAGATGTTCAGCTTATTGTTGTTTCAGGGGGAGAGATCTGGGGACTTCTCTCACTCAACCATGTTTATCGCAACTAAGATTATTTTATTTTAACTCAACTTGTTTTCCCAAAATTTATAAAGGGGCTTGAAAAGATCACAGCAAAATTAACCTTAGGATTTAAGATGATTTTAATTATGAAAACTCTTGTAAATGATTATACAATGGCACAGTTGACAATTCTATCCATAATATGAAACCCTTTTTCAGCTAAATCACAAAGTAAAAGTGCGATGAGTTATCAGAATTGACAATAAGCTGCCTAAAAAAAAAAAACCATTCTAAATTATTAAGAACCATTATTTTACAATATGAGTTTATTTTCATTACTATTAACTGTGGACTTGTCAACAGATACCGTGCCTTGCTATTTTAGCTAGTAACTGTGATTAACAAGATAGTTAAAAAGTTAATATATAAAACATAAATTAATTTTTTAAATTTAATTGCAATATTAATAGTCACACGATAACTTATGGAGGACTTTAAATTTTTAACTGATGCAATAAAATGTTTACGAATGTCTCTTAAACAGTTAAAAGACAAAAGTCGTATTCCATTGAGAAAATACTTGTTTTCTGTCACTGTAAAAATGGATAAAATGAGTACTATCATGATAAATAAAATGCATTCCTTATCAGCAAACTCTATGGAAAAGTACATAGAAACTATTTCTAATGATTTTCAAATCAAGTAATAGAATAAATTATGCCTTGTAGAAAAGAGTATTGCCTTATAGAAAAGTATGACTGACGTTTGTATATAAAGAACTCTCAGCAACTGTGATGACTCTTATAATAACAGCAATGTTTATAGAAAAATGTACATTTAGCCATGGGTTAAGTGGTGAATTTGACTGGAATTAAAACAGGATTTGGAGGTAATTGACAGAGATGTCAACCAACTTGAAATTTTTTTATGACATCCTTTATTACTAAGTTA
>NW_011922212.1:0-1920 GCF_000151845.1 Pteropus vampyrus
GTTGATGGAGAACATTCACAGATCCAAGAAGTTTAACAATCTCCAATATAGAATAAATGTATGTGTATATCTATCTATATCTATATATATAGATAGAGAGATTGACATACATACGTGCCTAGCCATATCATAGTCAAACTATTGAAAACCAAAGATAAAGAGAAAATTTTTAAAGTCACTGACTAAAAGGTACCTAATACATTAAGGAGAATAACAGAATAATGAGTGACCTCTCATAAGAAATGAAGGACAGTAGACAATGGAATGATATCTTTAAAATGTTAAAAATAAAACTGGCAATGTAGAATTTTATGCCCAGTGTAAATATTCTTTGAAAATAAAAATGAAACAGAAAAATTATTGGAGGAAAAGGGGGAGCAGCAGACACGCACCACAGGAAATGCTCAAAGAAGTCGATCAGATTGAAGGAACAATACCAGATGGAAGCCTATATCTGTGGGAAGAAATGAAGAGCACCAAAAGGTGTAAACAATTACAGATTACCTTTATATATCATGAAAAAATATTTTTAAATTTCTCTAGACGATTACTGACTATAGTAAAAATTATAACCGTGTAATGTGCGTTTATGCCTTATGTAGAAATACACTGTATAACAGCAAGAGCACACTAAACAGTAATAAGATTTTTACATTATTTGTAAAGCAATACAAAATGATTTGAAGGTAACCTACATTGACATAGTGTAACCTAGAGTAACTTCTAAAAATTAACACAAAGGAGTATTTCTTTAAAAATCGATAGGAGAAATAAAATGGAACATTGAAAAATAATCTAAAAAGCAAGCAAAAAAATAGAGAAAAGGGGAACAAGTAACAGGACAAACGGAAAGAAGATGTTGAAAATAGACTTAAACTTAACCATATCAATCATTTTTAAAACTATAAATGGACCTAACTCTCAAATTTAAAGACAGAGATAGTCAGAATGTATAAAGGCAATATCTGACTATATGTTGTTTATAAAAAGCACAGTTTAATATAAAACTATGGACAAGTTTAGAACAGTAAAAGATATCCCAATACGAACACCAAACACAAGAAAGCTGAAGCTGGCTAGAGATTATCAGGAAAAGTAGATTTGAAAATGAGGAGTATTAGCAGCATTTTATCGCATTCATATTTCATATTCATCTTTCATTTTCAAAAAGATGAATTTGTCAAGACCTAACAGCCTCTCATTTGTATGTACCTAGTAACAGAACTTTAAAATACATAAAGTAAAAGTGGACAGAATTAAAGAGGGAATAGAGAAACACACAATCATAGTTGAAGCTGCTAATGCCCCTTGCTCATTAATTGACATAACAAATAGGCAAAGCATCAATAATGAACGTATAGGGTTTGAATAATACTAGCAAACAACTTATAGTTGAACAATACTTACCATCAATATATAGTTGGCATTTATAGATCACAGCTATACTCAACAGTGGTAGAGCATGTATGCTTTTCAAATGCACATGAATATTCACCAGGATTTACTATGTGCTGGATCAAAAAAAGTGTCAAAGATTAAAAAACTGAAATCTCACTGAGTACATTCTCTAAACATTACATAATTGAATTATAAATCAGTAACAATAAGATTCTAGATAATCTGCAAATGCTTGGAAATTAATCAATATACTTCAAAATTATCCACTGGTCAAAGAAAAAAATTGCAAAAGAAATTAGAAAATATTTTAATTTGCATGTGAAACATAATGCATCAAAAATTCTGAAATGAAGCTAATGTAATATTCTAAAAGAAATGTATAGTTTTAAATGTTCCTAATAGAAAAGTAGAGAGATTTAAAATTCACTTTAAGAAGCTGAGGGAAAAAATCGAACCCCCCAACTGGAAGGATGGAAATATTAAAGATAAAAGCAGAATCCATAATACAGAAAATTTTTAAAA
>NW_011922213.1:0-949 GCF_000151845.1 Pteropus vampyrus
TCATTCCCGGGCGCCCCTAAGCTTGGGGGAGATCCAGGAATCTGGAGGGGACACGAGGCCCCCGAGGCCCCCAGAGCAGCAGGTCAAAGCAAGGCCAGGGTTTTAATTTGCTGCTCTGCAGGCCTGGGGAAGGACCCCAGCACAGGCCGGACACTGGGCACAGGCCGGCCCCGCCTGGTGGGCCCCTGAGTTCCCACTTGTCTCTGGCCCACAGCCCGGACCCTGCACCGGCCAGTCAGGCATGAAATGCAGCTGCGAGGTGCCACCATCCAGCAGTTTTCTCTGTGGCCTGGGCACCTCTGGGAGTTCGGGACCCTCCACAGACAACAGGGCGGTGGGGAGCCTGCGCCCACCACTGGGACAGAAGCCCGCCTCCCTCCAGCCCCGGGCCGTTTGCAGACCCCCCTCGAGCGCGGCCCCCATGGCCGGGGCGGCTTGGTTCCAGCAAGGGGTGCTGCGCTGTGGCTCAGACACCCGGGAGGCCCGGCCGGGGAAAGGGCTCGGGGAAGGCCGAGCGGAGACGGGGGCCGGCCCGGTCCCCGCCCCGCGTCCCGCGCGGCGCCCCTCCCACGCGTCCTCCCGCCGGGCAGGCACCGCTGCCCGCAGCTCGCCGCCCACAGCTGAGCGAGGCGCCGGCGCTGATTGCCGCGCGCTGTGCTAATCAGAGCCGAGGCCCGCTAATCAAGCCGCAGTTGCCAGCTGGCTGATTTTTATAGTAACGTAACCAAAACCGAGCGTTTGGTAAATAAGGGGTGTGGGTGCGATGAGGGGGCTGGGAGTGGACGGGTGGGGACGCCATGGAGACGGGCAGGGGGCCCCGGAAATGCCGGCGGGGGCGCGGGGGGCTGGGGCAGGGGAGGGGCGGAGGGCCAGCTCACGGGGGGGGGGGGACACGGGGTCCGGGCGGGAAGGGAGCTGGTGCTGGTGACGGCGGCCGGCGTTCGGGGCG
>NW_011922214.1:0-1919 GCF_000151845.1 Pteropus vampyrus
AGTGCCATTTAAACCTGACCTTTTTATGACAGCGTGGCTTTTTTGAAGGCTAGTCATTTCAGATGGCACAGCCAGATGACTAGATTTACTGTGTTGTGTGGGGTGGGGTGCGGTGGAAGGAGTTTGGCATTTTAAACTTTATCGAATGTTTACACGTGCCAGGCACTATTCTAAGGGCTGTTCATGCAGTGTCTCCTGTAATGCCTTAAATCAGAGTCTTCAGATAAAGTACAGTTAAATTTGAATTTGATTCCCTGTCAAATCGGAATTTCAGATAAACAATATCTAGGACATACCTACGATAAAAAAAAAATTAGCCTTTTAACTGAAATTCAAACTTAATTGGGTGTCCCACATTTTTATTTGCTGAACGCACAGCCCTACTTAAAGGTACTATTAGACCCTTCTCCAGCCACACAGCTAGAACGTGGCAGGGCCAGAGACTCAGACTCCAGGCCAGTTCTTAACTATTGTGCTATTGTCTCCTGACACGCGGGGATGTGTGTAGCAGGCTCTGGCCTTTATGACAGAGGCCCTGCATCAGCGGCGCGCGTGCTCAAGCGGCTCTTTGTGGATATAATGGGTCTGCTGGCGTCCTGTACGATGACAGCGTCCGAGCTCCACCGAGCCCGAAGAAGCCACAAAGCGAAATGTTTTATAAAAACAACTGTGGTGGGAAACAGCGCAGACACTGCCCAAACATTTCTCTGGCTTCTTTCTGCGCCATTCCTCGCAGAGGCAAATAGGCGGGCGGGGAGGCCGCTGGAAGGCAAACTTGAGCGAACCCCGCCGCCCCGCTGCTCTTCTGGCTTCCGTGTAGACCACCTGAGTAAGCCGAAGCCTAGAGCGAGCGGGGCGGTCAGCAGCAGGGACGCGGGTCTGAGCAGAAGCCACTGCTCCGTTCCGCGCCCGCCCCGCCCCTCCCTGCCTCCGCCTTGCTTAGGCTGGGAAATGCCACCGCCGAATTTTTGCGGGGAAGCACGCGAAATGTCTCGACTACGCGAGACGCGGGGAGTAGGAGGCGCTCGGCGACCAGGGGCGAGGGCCGCCCAGATGCGCGTGCGCGGGCTTGAGAGCCGCGGTGCGGTCCCAAGGGCCCCTTGCGACTTCCGGAGCCCAGGCCCCCGCGGGACTCGCCCGGCCTCCTCCCGCCCGACGGCTCCCGCCCTTGAGCTGTCGCGCCTTCTTGCTCTGCGGATGTCGCGGCTCTCCCCGCTCCAATTCAGAGACGGACACAAGTAGGGCGGGGCAGGGAACCGGCGTGACAGGGTGGCCGGGCGGGAGTCGTGCGGGACCTCCCTTGGGCGGACACTTCGTCCTTCTGGGCTCGGAACGACACTCACGAAGGCCAGCGGACCGCGACTCCCAGTGCGGGCCTCAGAGGCGGGGCGGCGTTTCCCAGCGTCCACGATGCGACGCTCCCTGGGCCGTACCCTTCCCCATCTCTCCAGGGGTCGTGGCGGCTGCAAGAGTGGGTTTTCCAGTCTCCAGCTGTGCCCTGCGTTGGGGAAACTGCAGTTTCCAGTACGATCCCTCCCAAGTTTCGTGAGGTGCGCCTTTCCCTCCAGTCTAGTCTGTTTCCCAGCGTCTCCCGGCGATATCAGGGAGCTGTTGGGGGACTCAAGCTCTCACGTGCCTTGCTCGGGGACTGCAATTACCAGGATGCTCGCGGGGAAGCTCCTTGGGCCTTACTTCCCGGTCAGGCCAACACCGCTACCCTGGTGTTGCATGCGACAAGTAGTTTGGAAAGGAGGTGTGTTTGGAGAGGTGACGGGAACTATAGTTCCTAACATATTCGATGCTGGAAGACCAGTTCCCATTGTGCCTCGTTCGTAGCAACTTGTGTTTCCCCGCTTCTTAAAGGTTCCTGAGAAAAAATGTGGAGGCATCAGGTGGATTGACAGCTCCCAGGAAGTCTG
>NW_011922215.1:0-1918 GCF_000151845.1 Pteropus vampyrus
CGAGATGGGGTGGGCATTGTCCTGGGCTCTTGGAGGTCTGCAGAGCCCAAGGAGTGGGGTCAGCATCATCTAAACAGAGGAAGGGTGGACAATGGAAGGTGGCAGATGTCAACACTGGTTAAATCTGGGGAGCAGGCGCTCCATAGATGTTTGTCTTACTCTGTAATTTTACATAAGTTTGAAATATTTAAAAGTAAGAAGTAAAATAAAAGTAAAAGTAACAAAGGACCAAATGAGAATAATTTCACATTGTGCAATGAACTAAACATGGTATAATTTACACTCCTTAACTCACTCAAATTAATGTATGAACACCATGTATATGTGTGAGTGCATTTATATACGTGCACATATCTATATGTATATATCTACATATCAGTATTTTTCACATATGTAATCACATATGTGTGTGTGTATATATACATCATATCACATGGTTTTAATTAAATCTTCTTACCAGCTTACATGACAAGCCAATACTTAGATCCTGTGTCTCCTCTGCAGATGTCTATTTCTCCCAGATTTCAGCGTAACTTACAGCCTCAGTTCTTCCATAGGTTCAAGAAAAGTTAATTTGCAGTTTGTCTAATGTTTTTTCTTGATGGAAGGATGGGAGCGATGTTCTTTCCAGCTCTATATCTCTGAGCTGAAACTGGAAGTCTTTGCATTAAAATTGGGAATCTAAAATGTGCCCTGGTTGAGGAAGGATTCCTCCTTTGTTTAAAACCATTATTGTTCTTTAATGTTCTTTCCCTGCTTCCTAGTGAAAGTGAACATCTGTTCTGCTCTTCATTAGTTATCCTAGCCCTGCCCCTAGAGCCAGGGTGTTCCCAGATCTGCTCTCAGAAGTCCTGGGAGGAGAATCTGGGGGTGCTAGACAAGGAGAATTGTGGTATGGTGGTTTTGCGAGGTAAGAAAATTGATGTAGGTAGTTCCTACTTCCAGTTATCAGCTCTTACCTTAGGGTTCACTCATTTCTGGGCCTAAAATCTCTTTGCAACCCTCCCTTTATTCCTCCAGGAGCTGTTCCTCCCTAGAATGACTTATTTTGATGAGTACTTCATTCTCAATCATCCTACAAACAGAGAC
The DNA here is from genome assembly GCF_000151845.1 of Pteropus vampyrus. Classification (NCBI taxonomy): domain Eukaryota; kingdom Metazoa; phylum Chordata; class Mammalia; order Chiroptera; family Pteropodidae; genus Pteropus; species Pteropus vampyrus. Next base: position 1,090 of record NW_011922215.1, read on the forward strand.
TCAAGCCGGAAGACAGAGAACTTCAGACCTGGACCCCAGCATTCTCTCAGAGGAAGTGGCCTCTGAGGCCAAGAGAAGCCGACGGTATCAGTCAGAGTCCCAAGAGAAGACGTCACCTTCAGGTTAGTTGCATTCAAGAAGAGTTTAATCAAGAGACCTCGATGTTGTGAGCAGGCATAAGCAAACCCTGATGGAAGATGCAGTACCAGGGCTCATAAGGGAAAGGGTCCTCTGTCACCCCTAGGTCTGAAGGAAGAGAGAGAGAGTGGTGTGTTGAACAGAGAGAGAGGTGCTGGGCCCTATGTGAAGAAAGCTGCCTGATGTGAGCGAGACCCCAGGAAGGAAGCGGCCAGCTCCAGGGGTGGCTCTGAGAAGGAATGCCCCACCTAACTCACCTCCCTTCCTTTTTCTTCTGCTGGTATTTCTAAATGGCCAAAGCCAACCAGAAGTCCAATGGCAAGGGAACCTATTGACGGTTCATCCAGATTAGCCTCCCAGGGCACAGGAGAGAAATGTGAGAGGTGATCTGGATGAGTCGACTGAACAGCACGAAGGCCATGGGACCCACATTTCATTAGGTATTCACATGACTCTCTAAGATTTCTTGAATTAGATGTCAAAATACTGTATAATGATAGTGATTTTGCTCTGATAATTCGATCATTACTTTGAGTCACCCGCAAGGGGTTTACTATTATTACCCTCCCAAAACCAAGGCAGAGAATAATTAATTATTTGGCTTAAGTCACATAGCTAGAAAGACAAGTGAGGAAACAGAAAAGTAAGTCTCTAGAGTCCTTGCCTATAACGACCACACTCCATGAATGTA
>NW_011922216.1:0-1918 GCF_000151845.1 Pteropus vampyrus
TAGAAAAAGGGAGTGTCAAAGGGAGTGTCAAGGAAGTGTGGATGTACCGTGATCTTCAGGATGTTACTTTAATTATGTTATCTTGGGATACACAAATGAACAGATTATGTATAAAAAGGAGCATAAGAAATAAACTTGGAGAGACAGTTGTGAGATCTGTTCTCCCTCCTGCACCCTGTCTGTCTTCTCTTTTTTCTCAGTCCCCGCTCCCCCATTCAGGGACCTGGTTTGACTTGGTCGGCTGGTTTCTGACAGAAAAGATTTTTAAAAAAGTAACCGACAGGACGATCAGATTCCTATCTGGGCCAGGTCCTGGTGGGTAGTCGAAGCCCAAACCTATCAGTTTAGTGACACATTTTCAGCCAGCCCTGTCCGTTGCTGCTCTGCAGCTAGCTAAACACACTTTTTAAAACTGTAATACACCTTGAAGAGAGTATTCACTCTGTATCAGACACGTTCATTAGCTCTTGTAATCCATCACCGCCTTTCTTTTCACCACCTACGTGTGATCTTCCGTATGTTCCCTCAAAATCTGCAAATGCATAAAAGCGGCAGCCTGAGATCTTTCTCCCTGGCTGATATCGGTTTGCTCAATTTATCTCCTATAAATATTCTCTACAACTTCAGACATTTCTTGCATTCACACTGGGCACCCGCTCTGCTTCTCACACACTGCCTGGTACCAGGTGGACAAGTTGCCTCCATCTATCCTGGCCCCTTTTACCAGGCCACTGCTTTGGCCCTCACACATCGGCTAAAATCAGGATAGAGATTTCACCCCCAGGATGCTCCTCTCGACCTTCCCTGAAGACCTGGTCTTCCCTTCACACACTTGGTTGTACTGGGACAGATTTTTTTTCTCCGATTCTCTACTACTTTCTTCCCCAGTCTCTCTCTCTTCTCTCCACCTGCTGGCTAAAGCTGAGATGGACAGATCACATTCAGATCTGTCCTAACCCTTTTTCTCAAAACCTCTCTCTGCTCTTCACATGCTGGATGGAACAGAGATAATAAATTTACCTCTCCTCGACCATGACACCGGGAGCCCTATTGCCCCTCACAAGCCAGAATGAGGGACATGTGGTCACAAAAAGAAATACCTAAGAAGAGTTCCTGATGGCTGAAGGTGCTTACACACACACACACACACACACACACACACACACACACTTAAAATTAGCATCTATCTTTACACAGGGATTTCTCATGCAAACCAACCTTCGAGGAGAAGCTTTCACTGACCTGCCTGCCTTCAGCACCGAACTGCTTTCTGAGGACTAGACTGAGCAGAGCTCCTAAATTCAACAGTTTGTAGAGCAGCAGAGAACAGCTTTCCAACTGAAGAGAGAACGGGCCCCAGAGTATCCTCACTGTAAGCCCTCCTTGCCCCGATGCTTCATAATTAGCCTATAGCACTGCATACTAAACTGCTCCAAAACTGATCTGTTATCACAACCATGCTGCATCACAAATTAGCTGTTTTCCATGAATACATTCTCCATCTTTAATGCACCCTGACTTGGAGATCCTGTTGGCATTGGAAACAATGACCATTGGTTGACAGACACGGGATGCCATAGCCACACTGGACCCTGGATCCTGGACACCAACGATGTACACCCCAGACCAAGGGACCTGGACTCAGCATCAGATCGAGAGCCTTAGATACAAGACGAACACAGGAACCAATAAAAAACCGCACCCCTATAAACAGGAGCCAAAAACAAACACCTGTGCACCAGGGCCAAAAACAAACCCCAGATCTGGGATACATAAGACCAGATGCCAGAGACTTCACACTGAGACAAGAGACCTAGACGCCAGATTCCAGACACCAGACCCTGGAGCCAGAGCGAGAACTGAAACCTGGACGTGGACGCTGGACCCGCGGCCAGACTCGACCGGACCCCATGCCCCA
>NW_011922217.1:0-1917 GCF_000151845.1 Pteropus vampyrus
TAACAGCAACCACATCAAACACAATCTTAGAAAACAGCCAAGGTATTAAGAAAGGAGAAATCTTTGAGAGCTGGAAACACTGAGGATTCTATGTGAAATGAATGTCAGTTATTGTAATAATTAGCAACTCTAGTTAAAGTACTAGAACAATTTGAGATACATAAAAAATGATTTTTAAATAAAGGAGAGCTAAAAATGTAAATGAACAGGATAATATGAAAGTTGACTAGGAAAATTTGTCAAAAATATTATTAGAACTATAAGAAATAGCGATAGGAGAGGAAACAGTCAAATGATGATAGAAATCAGAATAAATTAAAGAAATGGAAGATTAATTTATATAAAATGTTCCATAATGAGCACAGAAAAATAAAGGTGGAAAACATGAGAAAAAGTTAATAGAATTAAATATCCAATAAATATCTGGAATTTTTCAATAATAAAAATTTACAGAAAGAAACTCTAATGGAGAAATTTTTATAGGAGAAAATTAATCTTAGATGGAAGGTCTGGGAAGCAAGACATAGTCACTAGCAAATGGTAATAAATATGTTAAAATATCTGAAAGGCTATTGGTTCTTAAAATTTAAAAGGAAATTGGACAGAGTACCCTAAATAAAAATTAAAAGGCAGCCTCAAAGAGATCTTTGGTTTTACCACATGAGAATTTTATATATATATATATATATACACACACACACACACACACACACACACACACACACACATACACACATACATACACACACATACACACACACACGTGTATATATATATATATATGTGAGAATTTTTTATATATATATATACACACACACACACACACATATATACACACACACACAAATACATACATACATACACATTAACTTTAGACTTTGCTAAAGCATTTACGCATGGCCAAGTTTTAAGAGTACTCCCCCAAAATTAAAAAGAAAATAGTATCAAAAAGTGAGAGAGAATTCATAAAAGAAACAAAAATAAATCATGATAAATAAAACTAAAACTTACAAAATAGCTATATAATGTCATTAACTATAATAATTCTGCATAGACTATACAATTAAAGGAGATTATTCTTAGATTGACTAAAAAATTAATATCCAGCTATATCTGTTTATGTTATCAAAAAACAAGAATTACATCCTTTTACTTCTGAATATAATGGTGTAGTAGTACTCAGATTTATTTCACACTTTTAAAACTGGAAAAAATGGAAAAATAATATGAAAATTGTTATACACATTGTGAAACAGGATTGTGTGGAACTGTAATCTGTAAAACAAAGGAAATAAGAAAGATGGATATGAAAATGTTACTAATTTACTCCTGGAAACAGCCTCCGGGTCACAGAGCAGGGAATGGAAAGCCAGCACAGGCCTGCAGTGGGGTTGGGCAGCCAGCGATCGACATGTTGGGAATTTAAGACAACTAGATTCACAGGAAATTACTGGGGAGGGGGAAGCTGCAACAGAGGAAAAATAGTTTAATATTTCGATAACAGTGAATACTACTCACAGTTCAAGTGAGGAATTATAAAACCATTCCTCAGTCTGATTTCAAAGAGTATCTTTATTCCAAGAACGTTCCCCATTTTATTTAGAAAACTGATAAACAGTGCATTTCCATATACTCAGTTTCAGTCTTAGTTTTGTCTGAGGACACAGTCACTCAACAGTGTCCTTGGAAGATTGGTTCCAGGGTTCCCATGGACATCAAAATCCATAGATGCTCAAATCTGTTGTGTAAAACGCCATAGTGTTGGCATATAACCTATGCGCATCCTCTTGTATACCTCAAATCATCTCTAGATTGCTTAAAATACCTAATGTATTGTAAGTGCTATGTAAACAGTTGTTAAACTGTATTGCTTAGGGAATAATGATGAAAAAATCTGTTCATGTTCAGTACAGATGA
>NW_011922218.1:0-1916 GCF_000151845.1 Pteropus vampyrus
TTTTACTTTCCATGATTCTTGAGAGAAGCTGCGAGCAGGCAGACTATGGCAAACTGCGATCTGGGGGCGAGCCCAGCTGCTGCTTGTTTTTGAGTGGCCCATGAAGCAAGGATTGTTTGCACTTTTTTAACTGTTTAAAAAGAAGAATATTATTTTGTGACGTATAGAAATTAAATGAAATTCAGACGTGAGTTGTTGGCGTGGAGCGACACTCATTCGTTTGCTGTCTGTTTCCACTGTCCCTCCAGAGCAGCAGAGCCGAGTGGGTGCCACAGAGACTTTGTGGCGTCTTTCAGTGCTTTGCACTGCTGCTCGGCACGTGACAGTCACAGTGCTTCACGTACCGTGCATGTCACCGTACTGTGACATTTTACTTAATTATCAGCACATTCTCATCATGTCAACGAAAAGAGGAGGAACACTGACTTGGCATGTTCTGTTTTTATCGCACAGTGGAGTGTGGATCGTGGAATTAGATGACAAAGCATCATGATTATCATGTGGGGACACGGTAGCTGTGCTGAAGAAGTGCAGTATACACTGACGTTAGCAGCCTGAGCGCTCATCACCACAGAGGGGCAGCGGTCAGAAAAACTCCACAACTGGAAAAGGAATATCTATTCACAGCAGAATTTCTCCACAAAATTAAAACACGCACACACACAAAACCAGGTGCACTCAGAGTAAGTTTCTGAGTGTCTCATTTGTCAGCCAGGCAAGGAGGTCATTTCCTGCCGGTGACCGACTCGGTCGTGTTTGATTTTGGCAGCCCAAGAACTGTGTTTGGAGAAAATAACTTTGTTTAAGACTTAGCCTTTTGGTGCAAACGGTTGCTGGAAAAGTTGAGGACATCAATAATCAATTAAAAAACAAGACAAATGATTTTGAGTGGCTTTCCTCGGCTCTTGATGAACTGACAGATGTCGCCAGTATAGCCCAGTTGCCGTTTATTCCGGAAGTCAGTGCTGAGTTCAAAGTTACTGACGAATTAGTTTTAATGAATCATGTTCGTAGAATAATTACAGACAACTGTTTGTAGTTACAAACAGTTGAGAATTAGTTTTAATGAATCATGACGAATTAGTTTTAATGAATCATGTTCGTAGAATAATTACAGACAACTGTTTGTAGTTACAAACAGTTGAGAAAAACAATTCTGTACATCCTGAAGTGGGGTCTGCTAAGATGCGTTACAGCTTAGGTGGTAACAGAAAGAGACCAGAGTGAACAAATTCACAAAGTTGTGAAAATGTAAAATGGTTAAAGTCTATGTTTATTCATTGTTTTATCTATTAACAGGTATTTCGCAAGAATATTTGAATCTGTCATACGGTATAAAAGCAGTAGGGTCTCAGGACTCGAGTGTTGGTCTTGTGGACTTAGCCGTTGTCAGTTCCGTGAATTTTTGTCAGAAACAGAAGCTGAACGTCCCGAGCTGCTCCAGCACGTGACATGTCAGCCGCTAAGCCGCGAGCGGCGAAATTATTCTGCAATCTTTTGAGCTTAGGGCTGATTTGCAATTTTTCTGAATAAGAGAAACTGCTCTCAACCACCATTATTGAACACCGAATGGCTTTGGAAATCAATTTTTTTTCAATGCAGACTTGCTAATTTTTTTTTTTTTAAGGAATTGAACCTAAAATTATGAGACAAAACACTACGTATGTACAAATCTAAAAGTTGTTGCGATGCCAGTCACAAGTGATTCCCAAGCTGTTTTATGTAGTTTTCCATGCCGTCAAAAGTTAGAGCAAAGAAGAGAGATCCCTCCTGCCCCCGAACCCCACCTCTTCCAGCCCCAGATTTGCAGTAGATGTGTTTTCTGGGCAGTAGATGTGTTTGCTGAAACTACTGTTTCAGCAGCATTTTTCAGACTATGATGCAAATGCATATTACAGAGTACATTTAACTGTGCA
>NW_011922219.1:0-1913 GCF_000151845.1 Pteropus vampyrus
CCCACAGACAGCGGACCAGGGAGGCTTTGGCCCCTCCGTCCCTGGAGGCCGTCACCCGCTGGAAAGAGGTCAGTGGGGGACACTGCAGACAGCTGTGGGTCTGATTTCGGCCTCCCGTGCCTTATGAACTTTGCGATCACCTCTTCGAGCCTTTCATTTCTTCATTTTGAATGCGTCCACGGGGACCATTACGACCATCCCAGGCAGAAAGGTGAGGGAGAGGGAGGTGTCTGCTTCCGTCCTGAAGTCTGATTTCCAATGCGGAAAGCAGGAAGGAGCAGAGGCCTTAGGAAGGAGCCCCGGGGCCTCTGGGATGAAAAGAGATCATGCTGAATTGTGGCCCTGGAACGCCCGGTGTCCACACTCCGGGGAGGTGGAGGTGCTGGGAGCGGCCTGTCTTCTCTGGTAGACCAGGGTCCACACAGGTTTCCTTCGAAAATCCACCATATACATATATATGCATATAGATGAACATATATATGCATATATATGTATATGGTAGGTCTGGCAAAAAGCTCTCTAGTGACGTCCATTTTGAGCCGGAACTGCAGACTTTCGAGATACGGCTCACTTGCGGCAAATTCACGGCCCTCCCGGCGCCTCGGGGCTCTGAGGGCGGTGCTCGGTCGTCTGCGGGTATATATACGTATATATATATATATATGTATATATATATATATATATACATATATATATACATATATACATATATATATATTTATGTATATATATATATATATATAAAGAGTGAGAGAAATAGACAGATACATAGATAGATAGATAGGTAGATAGAGAGAGAGAGAGAGAGAAACAGCGAAAGAGAAAGATAGAGATATAGAGATATCTATAGATTCAGATACAGATATAGATATAGCTATATCTAGGGGAGCTCTGGCAAAAAGCACTCTACTGACGCCCATTTTGAGCCAGAACTGCAGACTTCCGAAATATGGCTCACTTGCGGCAAATTCAAGGCCCTCCCGGCGCCTCGGGGCTCTGAGGGCGATGCTCGGTCGTCTGCGGGTACTGGGGTACAGAAGTTACAGAAGCACTCACTAACACTTTGAGCCCCTAGAGGTACAAACGGCGTCTCATTCCTCTCTGTATCCTCGTGCAGAGCTCCAGGCCACCAAGAGACAGCGGACCCAGGGAGGCTTTGGCCCCTCCGTCCCTGGAGGCCGTCACCCGCTGGAAAGAGGTCAGTGGGGGGACACTGCAGACAGCTGTGGGTCTGATTTCGGCCTCCGTGCCTTATGAGCTTTGCGATCACCTCTTCGAGCCTATCATTTCTTCATTTTGCATGCGTCCACGGGGACCATTACGACCATCCCAGGCAGAAAAGTGAGGGAGAGGGAGGTGTCTGCTTCCGTCCTGAAGTCTGATTTCCAATGCGGAAAGCAGGAAGGAGCAGAGGCCTTAGGAAGGAGCCCCGGGGCCTCTGTGATGAAAAGAGATCATGCTGAATTGTGGCTCTGGAACGCCCGGTGTCCACACTCCGGGGAGGTGGAGGTGCTCGGAGCGGCGTGTCTTCTCTGGTAGACACAGGTTTCCTTCGAAAATCCACCATATACATATATATGCATATAGATGAACATATATATGCATATATATGTATATGGTAGATCTGGCAAAAAGCTCTCTAGTGACGTCCATTTTGAGCCGGAACTGCAGACTTTCGAGATACGGCTCACTTGCGGCAAATTCACGGCCCTCCCGGCGCCTCGGGGCTCTGAGGGCGGTGCTCGGTCGTCTGCGCGTACTGGGGTACAGAAGTTACAGAAGCACTCACTGACACTTTGAGCCCCTAGAGGTACAAACGGCGTCTCATTCCTCTCTGTATCCTCGTGCAGAGCTCCAGGCCACCCAGAGACAGCGGACCCAGGGAGGCTTTGGCCCCTCCGTCCCTGGAGGCC
>NW_011922220.1:0-1912 GCF_000151845.1 Pteropus vampyrus
GAGAAGGCCAAAGCACTTGCCATAAGCTAAACCAATATTATTGTGGCCATTGGGGTTGTGAGACCATAGCCCCTTGGGAGAACACAGACAGACCCCTTTCTGACTCTTACACGACCTAGTCAGTCTTCCTGTGCCACAGCAGGGAAATGCAATCCTGTCATTTTTACTGTCAAAAATTGGGAAGATCCATCTTGGGTGATTGGAAAAACCTGGGGATTAAGGTTGTATGTTTTTGGAACTGATCCTGGAGTGTTAATAACAATACAGAAAAAGCCTGTCAGGATGCCACCGTTAGTTCTAGGTCGTGTTAGGCCTAATGACGGAGGGTTAAACGCCTTAACTCCTACACAGTCAGCAATTACTAGGAGCACTAATAATGCCAACAAAGGACATAGACCTAGACAGCCTTATAGACCCCCCCAGGGATACTCCTGAATCTGTCTTGACCATGCTGAATAATGTTTATAAGTTTGCTAATGACAGTAACTCAAATGCTACAAAGGATTGTTGGTTTTGTCTGAACCCTGCCCCACCTTATTATGTAGGACTTGGTGTCATTGCTAACCTTGGCACAGATCAAACTGCTATTAGGAATGTAACATCTCCGAATGTTACTATTTGCCCTTGGGGAACCAAAAACCCATCTGTAACGTTGGGAGATTTACAAGGAAAGGGAACTTGTGTGAATACTAACACTTATAGAGTTGATAAATCTAGGTATAAGGAAAATTGTAAATCATCTATTTTAGTAAATAGCACCTCTTCTACTTATTTAGCGGCCCCTAGTGGCACTTGGTTTGCTTGTAATACTGGTTTAACTCCCTGTATTAATCTTAACTATTGGAAAAATAATACTGGATTTTGTGTGCTGGTTCATGTTATACCTCAGGTGTATATGATGAGCGGACAAGAAGGGAGACAAGCAATGGATTTGTGGGGAGGATATAACTATCCTCGGCGTAAGCGAGCAGTTCCACTGCTTGTGCCGCTCCTAGTTGGCCTAGGAGTGGCAGGATCAGCTGCAATTGGGACTGCTGCTTTGGTTACAGGGAAACAAAGGTATGGCCTGGCTCACAAAGCAGATTAATGATGATTTAAGCACTCTAGAGAAATCAATTAATCATCTTGAAACATCTCTTAATTCTTTAGCTGAAGTAGTACTGCAGAATAGAAGAGGTTTAGACCTCTTATTTCTTAAGCAAGGAGGTTTGTGTGTAGCACTAGGAGAAACTTGCTGTTTTTATGTTAATCATTCTGGAATTATTAGGGATAGTTTAGCATTAATTAGACAAAGAGTAAAAGACAGAAATGAGAAGTTAAAACAAGGAAGCAACTGGTATGAATCTTGGTTTAATGGAAACTCTTGGTTAACCACGTTATTGTCGGCTATAGCAGGACCATTGATAATTCTGCTGTTATTACTGACCTTTGGGCCATGCTTGATCAAATGGGTTAAGAGTTTAATCCAATCCAATATAACTGGGGCAAAGATTTTAATTTTAGGAGCGTCAGCCCCGACCCATTGGCCAGAAATCCCGACTTCTGACTCGAAGATTGAGTCATTCTAAAGAAAACCAGTGGGGAATGTAATGGCCTGCTGAAATGTGAAAGGGTTAAAGAATAATTAAAACCTGAAACTGGACAAAGGAAGTCCATAACTTAGGCCTAGTTTCTGGAACCCCTAACCACATTCTGTTAATCATGAAACTTGTAACAATGAGCTCATACGCTAACTGCCAATTTTAGCCTGTGTAACCCTGCTTGCTTGCGTGGCATGAAAAATAATCAATTGTATATAAGCTGAAAATTACTGTTTGGCCATCGCCCATGGGAACACTGGCTATTGTCCATGGGAACATAGGCAATCACCCATAGGAACATAACATTCTAACACAAGCTTTCTGCTTCTGTA
>NW_011922221.1:0-1911 GCF_000151845.1 Pteropus vampyrus
TGTACACTTTATTCAAGTTGTAAGAAATAATACAAAGTAGCTTCCATGTACACTTTATTCAATTTCCCCCAGTAGTAACATCTTGCAAAACAACAGAAAATATTGCAACCAGGATATTGACATTGATGAGAATTCAGCTATTAATCTGACTGAGGATCCCTGTATATAAGGAATCACTTCCCTTTTGCTGTTCTCAAAATTCTTTTTGTTCTTGGCTTGCGACGGTTTGATTATGATGTGTTTGGTATGGATCTCTTTGAGTTTATCTTAATTAAAGTGTATTGAGCTTCTTGTGTGTAGATTAATGGTTTTCACCCAATTTGGGAAGTTTTTGGCCACTATTTTTTCAAATATTCTTTTTATCCCTTTCTCTCCTCTTCTCCTGGGACCTCCATTATGTGTATGTTGGTACACCTCATGATGTTTTTCAGGTGTCTGAGTCTCTGTTCATTTTTCTTTATTTTTTCTCAATTGACCTGTCCTCAAGTTTGCCAATTCTTCTCTCTGCCACCTTGAATCTACAGCTGTGTCCCTCTAGTAAATTTCTTATTTCAGTTACTGTACCTTTCAACTCCAGAATTTCTATTTGGTTCTTTTATAATTCTGTCCCTTCATTTATATTCTCTATTTGGTGAGACAGTGTCATACTTTCTTTTGTTTATTTACACATGATTTCATTTAGTTCTGTTAAATAACAAAAATTCAGCTGAGTAAATTTAAAGATCAAATTGGCTTTATTCAATGATTCATAAATCAGGCAGCATCTCATCTAGCAAATGGAAAGGTGCTCCAAAAGGCTATAGAAAGGGAAATGTTTCTAAAGACAGAGAGGGGCCAGGGAAAGGGGGTTTATTAGCAAAGAGTAGGTTGTTTCAGGTTTAGGTAACCTACCTATGGGGACAAGAGGGATCTCATCAGAGATTACCTCATAATGCTGGCCAGGTAATTCTAGGTTGACTGGTTAAATGGATGGACAAATATTTCCTTACATGCCTTGAATGAAATCTCTCAGTCTTTGCCAAAAGTGTGTGTGTGTGTGTGTGTGTGTGTGTGTGTGTGTGTGTGTGTGTGTGTTAGGGTATATCTTCAAGATTCCAGCACACCGTGGACAACTCTGTTTTATTCTTCTTGTTTGTGCAGAGCCTCAAGGTCTGCCAGTGGTGAGAGAGATTAGGATCTTCTCAGACCTAATGTGCACACAGCCCTGCAAATGCATATGGCCTTTTAGATTTCCAGCAATATGTTAGAACTTTTCGAAGACTCCTATAGATATCTTATTTCCAAGATTTTCCTTTTAAGCTTTTAGTCAGCTACTTCTTTGCTCCACCAACTGTTATCATCTAAGTCACCCGTGATGTTAAAGAATTGCATCTGACTGTTTTCAATAAATGCTCCAAGGAAAAGGGTTTTCACAGTGAATGAGCTCCAAGTCAGTTCAAATAAACACAAGTCCTGAAAGTGGTTGTTTATAGGGAACTGCCAGACAGGTTAAATAATGACAATGCTTTGAGGAGCTCCAAACACACTTTGCCCCCTCTAATGATGCTAGGCTGCTGGTTTTCATGGCTACCATAATTGCAGGGTATTAGCTTCCAGGGTCACCATGAAACTGGGGAGAGAGGGATGAGAATAGGACAGGTTAAAATGCCACAAAATTCTCTGTTTACTGAGGTTCAGCCATTTTTAGTGAATGAATACTCCTCACTCTTTTGAGCCTTTGGTTAATTTCTGGAGTTCAGAAAATTTTGATTTTGACCATTTTGTCAGTTATCTGGTTGATTTTATGGAGGAGCAGAGTTTTGAACGTCCTTACTCAACCATTTAAGAAGTGGCTCTTATCATATTGCCTTTGATACAGTCAAGATAGAGAACAATTCCATCATAATAGCCACACCTATTCCTCTCCAGGTA
>NW_011922222.1:0-1910 GCF_000151845.1 Pteropus vampyrus
GTGGTGGACGCATTAAGTTAGATCACTGTTGGGAGTAGGACTGATGAAGTGGTCAGAATGTTATTATTTTAACCCCTGGAAAAAAATTTAAAGTAAAATCCAAAAGCATATGAGGCTTAGTCAGACAAAGAATGGCAGTCAGTATGCTGAAGTGGTATCGTGATGCTTGCCAAGGGGCTTCTGGAGCATCCTGGCTGATGACACTGAAGCAGACACCAGCCTCAAGTATGGAAGGTCACGGATACCTACAGGGTTTCTCTGGGGTATATCAGAGATGTGTGGGGCCTGAGGGCTAAGAGGTGTCTGTTCCTGTTGCCAGGGGGTGTCTGCCCCTGAAGGATCCCAAGTCCGTATCTCTGTGTGGTTATTCACTGGTTATAATAGCCACAATACTCCTGTAACTGTTCTGTTTAAATAGTCTGGGCAAATGAAGCCAGAGAACATTCTTCTTAAACCCCTCCAATCATGTCACTCTGTTGGGGTGTGGAGATAACTCAGCTGAGATTTTCTACCTTGACTCTGTAGTGATGACAAGGACATTGAGATCCTAGAGTGTGGGAAATAGTACATGTTACTTTAATATGATAATATAGTTAGTGAGTCAATGTTTCCACTAGATAAAACCTCTAGAAACCTGTGTCAGTCCTAATAGTTCCTCTAGACCTAAGAGGACACCAGAAAACGTTTCTAATGCACTTCGTCAATCAAGATTTGAGTTTTCTTTCCCCAAAATATCATCTGTGCGTTATGGCACCAGAGACAGGCCAAACTTAAGACAAGAATCAAAGATTTAAGTTAGTGAGTCCTACCCTTGTGATATTTCCTAGAGCTGGTCTTTTTCTACTTGGTCATTCTGTTTCCGGAATTTAAAGCCTGCAGTGGAGGTTAGAAAAAGCTCCTGATAATTTAGCTACTGTGCTATTATCCACACTAATAATTACCTCCGTTAATGAGAGATTCTTTGGCTCAGGAATCATGTATTATTCACCAGTGTATCTTAAGCATTTAGCATTTTAATGAATGGAATAATTATGGGTGAACTAGATTTTTCTAAAAACAGAGGCAAGATGGGTATTAAGAAGAAAGTTACCATATTCATAATGTATTTCTGCCTCAGATGAATGAAAAAAACCGACCCTTTCAAAACTGAATTGGTGGTGTGCCAGGCTCACATCAAAGTTTCAGTGAGAAGGTTGTTTCCCCCTCTCATTTCTCTTTAGTTTGCTGGAACGGGATGATTCTAATAATAGTAACAGAAACCATATGTTGCAAGCTAATTAGAGTTTAAGAATTGTGATATATACTTTAATTTACACTAAAAATAATACTAGCAATAGCTAATATTTTTTGAGCACTTACTATGTGCCAGGCACTAAATGCTTTATATATAACAATTACTTAAACTATGTCAATCCCACATTGCCGATAAGGAAACTAAGGCACAGAGGGGAGGGCATGGACCCAAGATCACTCAGCTGGTAGGTGTGGAGTCAGATAATAAACTTTGGCCTAAGTGCTGGTTCTTAACCCTTTTTCAGTGTTATTTTCTGTGTGCTATGCTACCTTCAAGGCTGCCACTGCCCTTTTGGTGCTTTTGTACAAATTTAGAAAAAAGTGCATCTTCCTTAATAAAAAAAGTTACAAACATAAAGCCATTCTTTAGGACTTATGCCAATTGAATTATTAAACATAAAATAATAGATGTCTTGAATTCTTAATCAAACTTTGGAAAAATAGCCAGTGGGATATAAAAATTTATAACTTTCTTTCACAGAAATTAAATTACTTATGTCTGATTGAATGCTTACTTTCTCCAATATCTCCTCTTCTATAGAAATGGTCCCTAGACTTGTATGACATCTCTTTTGTGACATTTTAGACCTTAAGAGTTTATACATTTTAATTTTGAA
>NW_011922223.1:0-1909 GCF_000151845.1 Pteropus vampyrus
CACCCCGTAAACTTTGTGTTGTGTCTCATTCTCTCATGTAGCAGGTGCGCATCACTTTTTGTTATCATGAAACCGCGGCCCCATCTCCCCTCCTCTCATCATGCAATAGTGTCACCCCTCCAGTATTTGCGAGAGAGAGACCCCACACGCGTGCTTTACATCAAGATCAAATTAACATATATCTTTATTCTGTATATTTTGGTAATAAACATTTTTTATGCTTATTTTATTAAATATATTATTTTATACATATGTATATGTAGGGAAAATATTTAGTATGTATATATACGGGTATATATATATATATATACATATATATATGTATATATATATATATATATATATATATATATATATATATATACATATATATATATATATATATATATATATATATATGTATATATATATATACGTATATATACATATATATATACCCGCAGAGGACCGAGCACCGCCCTCAGAGCCCCGAGGCGCCGGGAGGGCCGTGAATTTGCCGCAAGTGAGCCGTATCTCGAAAGTCTGCAGTTCCGGCTCAAAATGGACGTCACTAGAGAGCTTTTTGCCAGATCTACCATATACATATATATGCATATATATGTTCATCTATATGCATATATATGTATATGGTGGATTTTCGAAGGAAACCTGTGTGCACCCTGGTCTACCAGAGAAGACAGGCCGCTCCCAGCACCTCCACCTCCCCGGAGGGTGGACACCGGGCGTTCCAGAGCCACAATTCAGCATGATCTCTTTGCATCCCAGAGGCCCCGGGGCTCCTTCCTAAGGCCTCTGCTCCTTCCTGCTTTCCGCATTGGAAATCAGACTTCAGGACGGAAGCAGACACCTCCCTCTCCCTCACCTTTCTGCCTGGGATGGTCGTAATGGTCCCCGTGGACGCATTCAAAATGAAGAAATGAAAGGCTCGAAGAGGTCATCGCAAACCTCACAAGGCACGGAGGCCGAAATCAGACCCACAGCTGTCTGCACTGTCCCCCAACTGACCTCTTTCCAGCGGGTGACGGCCTCCAGGGACGGAGGGACCAAAGCCTCCCTGGGTCCGATGTCTGTGGGTGGCCTGGTAGCTCTGCACGAGGATACAGAGAGGAATGAGACGCCGTTTGTACCTCTAGGGGCTCAGAGTGTCAGTGAGTGCTTCTGCAACTTCTGTACCCCAGTACCCGCAGACGACCGAGCACCGCCCTCAGAGCCCCGAGGCGCCGGGAGGGCCGTGAATTTGCCGCAAGTGAGCCGTATCTCGAAAGTCTGCAGTTCCGGCTCAAAATGGACGTCACTAGAGAGCTTTTTGCCAGATCTACCATATACATATATATGCATATATATGTTCATCTATATGCATATATATGTATATGGTGGATTTTCGAAGGAAACCTGTGTGGACCCTGGTCTACCAGAGAAGACAGGCCGCTCCCAGCACCTCCACCTCCCCGGAGGGTGGACACCGGGCGTTCCAGAGCCACAATTCAGCATGATCTCTTTGCATCCCAGAGGCCCCGGGGCTCCTTCCTAAGGCCTCTGCTCCTTCCTGCTTTCCGCATTGGAAATCAGACTTCAGGACGGAAGCAGACGCCTCCCTCTCCCTCACCTTTCTGCCTGGGATGGTCGTAATGGTCCCCGTGGACGCATTCAAATGAAGAAATGAAAGGCTCGAAGAGGTCATCGCAAAGCTCACAAGGCACGGAGGCCGAAATCAGACCCACAGCTGTCTGCACTGTCCCCCAACTGACCTCTTTCCAGCGGGTGACGGCCTCCAGGGACGGAGGGGCCAAAGCCTCCCTGGGTCCGCTGTCTGTGGGTGGCCTGGAGCTCTGCACGAGGATACAGAGAGGAATGAGACGCCGTTTGTACCTCTAGGGGCTCAAAGTGTCAGTGAGTGCTTCTGCAAACT
>NW_011922224.1:0-1908 GCF_000151845.1 Pteropus vampyrus
AGTCAAGGGCTGGACAAGGGTCCCTGGGGATGTACAGGCCACAGCCCCCTAAAAGCCTCCTCCTGGGGTGGGGTCCCGTGGGCCCTAGAGAGACGGGGCTCCCCTTTCTTGCAAGGGGACATCAGCCACCCCTTTCCTAGTCCCCGGAAAAACCTGAGCTCTGAAGGCAGAACTCAAAATGCTGGAGGGGCGCTGCGGGCTGACCACCAGCAGAAGCGGGGGGCCAGGGAAGGGTGGGTGAGCCCCGGGAGCACCCAGGGCTCCCAGCAGCTGAAAAGGCAGGCGGGGGCTTTCGAAAGTAGGCGCCGAGGCCCCCGGAGCCCCGCTGGTGGCCTCAGGGCCCGGAGTCCATCACCTCAGGGCCTTGCAGCTCGGGGGTGGCGGGGCTGGCTGTCCCCCGCTCGGCGGGGTGGGCCCCGAGGCCGCCGCGCCGCCGGCAGCCGGCTTTACACGGATTTAAGGCAAATCCTCGTCTTCCCGGGGCCCCGGCCACTTCCGCCCCCGGGCCGGCGACGTGGGGTTTGTCTTCAGCCCAGGAACCCCGCTGCCGAGGGCTGTTAACCCCCACGAGGCCCTGCCCTGGGGCCGCTGCCGGCGGGATGGGGGACAGAGGGCGGAGGGGGAGGCGGCATCTTCATCCTCCGAGAACCCCAACTTCCAAAAACACCTCGCGGAAGAATTTACCCAGAACGAGGAGTTTGCCAAACCGAGGGAGCCTCGGGCACGAAAAGCCTTTCTAATTACCCTGTCGCGGGGCTGAAAGGCTCTGCCCGGCCGGGGGCTTGACTGGCGCCCAAGGCGGGGGGCCGCGAGGACCCCAGCCCAGGCCCCCCGCCTGTGGCCTGCGCGCGGGCTGAGCGCGCATGCGCCTGCGCGGCACACGCCGGGGCGGGCTGTGCCTCGGTGTCCCCAACGCCCGCTCCTCGCTCGTTCTGCACGTCTGGAGATTTTAATGACAGGCGGTGAATTTAAGCCGGTTTTTTTTTTTTTTTTTTTCCCTTTCAGGAATGTTTTAAGGGATTGAGAGGAAATTGTGCACGGATTTTGCTGTTTTAAGAGCTAATATGTGAACAGCTTCAGAGAATGTATGTTGTTTTAGGGCTGAAGTTTACAGAGTGATAGGGAGAGACAAAGGCCGACTTGCCGTGGGCTCCAGGGCGTCCACTTGACTTTCGTTTCTGAGAAGGGGCTGCCTCCCCCCACGCCGGGCTGGAAGGCAACCGCTCGAGGCTGGCCCTGTCCCCCCTCCCGTCCCCACCC
Organism: Pteropus vampyrus; assembly: GCF_000151845.1. Classification (NCBI taxonomy): domain Eukaryota; kingdom Metazoa; phylum Chordata; class Mammalia; order Chiroptera; family Pteropodidae; genus Pteropus; species Pteropus vampyrus. The sequence continues at coordinate 1,261 of NW_011922224.1, forward strand.
CGTGTCCTGTCACCAGGGTGCTGTGCGGGGGTGGGGCGCCCAGCTAGGCGCCAGCAGCACAGGGGGCTGGGGGCCAGAGGCCACCAGCACACGTCCCCTGTCAGGGCACTGAGGAGGGTCCTCTGCTCTGGGACAGCTGCGTACAGATGTTGCAACCCCCACAGTCCCTGAGGCCCCCGGGATGACATCCATCACAAGCTGGCCCGGTTTCCAAATCCGGCTGGGGCTCCCACTCCTTGGGAACAAGTACCATGAAAGGCACTAAGTGTCAAAAGTTACTGGCGAAGAAATCGATCACCTGACCAGCCCCACGACCAAGAACAGAGCAGAATTCCCGAGGAGAGCTTTCCCACGGAGAGAGCTGCAGGCCTGGGAGGCTCCACGCGTGCCAGCAAAGAGTTCGAGGAAGTAACCGATCCTACACCACCTCTTCCCAAACCGAGAAGCGGGGACGCTTCCCAGCTCCCTCCGTGAGGCCAGCCTCAGCCGACGCCAAAAGCAAAGACATTAGCAGCAAACGAACCCCAGGCAGTGTCCCCCGTGAGCACAGATGCACAGATTCTACACAAAGTTTGAGCAGATCAAGGCCAACAATACATATTCTTAAAATGCATCATGACCAAAAAATGGGCTTTATGTGAAGAAATC
>NW_011922225.1:0-1907 GCF_000151845.1 Pteropus vampyrus
GGAAATTCAGACTTCAAGGACGGAAGCAGACACCTCCCTCTCCCTCACTTTTCTGCCTGGGATGGTCGTAATGGTCCCCGTGGACGCATTCAAAATGAAGAAATGATAGGCTCGAAGAGGTGATCGCAAAGCTCATAAGGCACGGAGGCCGAAATCAGACCCACAGCTGTCTGCAGTGTCCCCCCACTGACCTCTTTCCAGCGGGTGACGGCCTCCAGGGACGGAGGGGCCAAAGCCTCCCTGGGTCCGCTGTCTCTGGGTGGCATGGAGGTCTGCACGAGGATACAGAGAGGAATGAGACGCCGTTTGTACCTCTAGGGGCTCAAAGTGTCAGTGAGTGCTTCTGTAACTTCTGTACCCCAGTACCCGCAGACGACCGAGCATCGCCCTCAGAGCCCCGAGGCGCCGGGAGGGCCTTGAATTTGCCGCAAGTGAGCCGTATCTCGGAAGTCTGCACTTCTGGCTCAAAATGGACGTCAGTAGAGTGCTTTTTGCCAGAGCTCCCCTAGATATAGCTATATCTATATCTGTATCTGAATCTATAGATATCTCTATATCTCTATCTCTCTCTCTTTCTCTGTTTCTCTCTCTCTCTCTCTCTATCTACCTATCTATCTATCTATGTATCTGTCTATTTCTCTCACTCTTTATATATATATATATATATATACATATATATATATATGTATATATGTATATATATATGTATATATATATATATACATATATATATATATATATATACATATATATACCCGCAGACGACCGAGCACCGCCCTCAGAGCCCCGAGGCGCCGGGAGGGCTGTGAATTTGCCGCAAGTGAGCCGTATCTCGAAAGTCTGCAGTTCCGGCTCAAAATGGACGTCATTAGAGAGCTTTTTGCCAGATCTACCATATACATATATATGCATATATATGTTCATCTATATGCATATATATGTATATGGTGGATTTTCGAAGGAAACCTGTGTGGACCCTGGTCTACCGGAGAAGACAGGCCGCTCCCAACACCTCCACCTCCCCGGAGTGTGGACACTGGGCGATAAGAGCCACAATTCAGCATGATCTCTTTTCATCCCAGAGGCCCCGGGGCTCCTTCCTAAGGCCTCTGCTCCTTCCTGCTTTCCGCATGGAAATCAGACTTCAGGACGGAAGCAGACAACTCCCTCTCCCTCACCTTTCTGCCAGGGATGGTCGTAATGGTCCCCGTGGACGCATTCAAAATGAAGAAATGAAAGGCTCGAAGAGGTGATCGCAAAGCTCATAAGGCCCGGAGGCCGAAATCAGACCCACAGCTGTCTGCAGTGTCCCCCAACTGACCTCTTTCCAGCGGGTGACGGCCTCCAGGGACGGAGGGGCCAAAGCCTCCCTGGGTCCGCTGTCTGTGGGTGGCCGGGAGCTCTGCACGAGGATACAGAGAGGAATGAGACGCCGTTTGTACCTCTAGGGGCTCAAAGTGTCAGTGAGTGCTTCTGCAACTTCTGTACCCCAGTACCCGCAGACGACCGAGCATCGCCCTCAGAGCCCCGAGGCGCCGGGAGGGCCGTGAATTTGCCGCAAGTGAGCCGTATCTCGGAAGTCTGCAGTTCCGGCTCAAAATGGACGTCAGTAGAGTGCTTTTTGCCAGAGCTTCCCTAGATATAGCTATATCTATATCTGTATCTGAATCTATAGATATCTCTATATCTCTATCTCTCTCTCTTTCTCTGTTTCTCTCTCTCTCTCTCTCTCTCTCTACCTATCTATCTATCTATGTATCTGTCTATTTCTCTCACGCTTTCTCTCTCTCTCTCTCTCTCTCTCTCTCTCTCTCTCTCTATATATATATATATATATATATATATATATATATATATATATATATATACATATATATACCCGCAGACGACCGAGCACCGCCCTCAGA
>NW_011922226.1:0-1907 GCF_000151845.1 Pteropus vampyrus
AAAGAAGCTTTGCACACAACTTGGTGTCTAGCTTTGTGCTGCTGACCAGGGGAGTAACACTGAACACTGGCTCTGGTAGCTAGCAGGGCATACGTTTGCAGGTTCCACAGGACAGTATAAACTAAGAAATAGTTCTTAACTGCTATCCTCCAGGGCTCATCACAGAGGCAGTGAAGGGAAATGTCATCTCCAGTCTTTCCCAGAAAGAGGGCTATTTGCATACTTTAAAGCTGCTGCCCAAAGGTCTGGTTTCCAATTAGCCTAGATCTAGTGTTCGCTGAGATCCTCCTGTTTGGGATATTGACAGTTCCTGGCAAACTTTCAACTACCGGGGGAGCCGCTAAGAACAAAGAAGGTGGCTTGGACAATCACAAGGGTTGGAGAGACAGCCAAGACCTAGGGAGACCGGAAGAGGTGGCTGTTTAATGCGCAGAAACCAACAGTCAAGGAAAATGAAGCGACACAGAAGCTCGTTCCAAACAAAAGAACAAGATACAATTCTAGATACAGATGTTAATGCAATGGAGATAAGTGATTTATCTGATAAAGGGTTCAAAGTATTTCTCCCAAAGATGCTTGCTAGGGTAAGGAAGACAATGCACAAACGAAACGAGAATTTCAACACAGAAATTGAAAATATAAGAAAGATCTAAACAGAAATCACAGAGGTGAAGAATAAAATAACTGAATTGAAAAATTCAATGTAAAGTTTCAACAACAGACTAGAGCGAGCAGAAAAAAATTTTAGTGAATTCAAAGATAAGGCAGTAAAATTCACCCAATCGGAGGAGCAAAAGAAAATGAAAAAATAGTGAAGACATTTTAAAGTACTTAGGGAACACTATCAAGCAGGACAATATTCACATTCAGAAGGAGAAGAGAGAGAAGAGGCAGAGGGAGAAGAGAAGAGAAAGAAGAAGGGGCAGAAAACTTATTCAAAAAAATAATGGCTAAAGACTCTTCTAACCTGGGGGGGAAAAAAAACAGTCACCCAGATCCAGAAAGCCCAGAGAGTTCAAACTAAAATAAATCCAAAGAGACTCACACCAAGACACATTGTCAAAAGGTCACAAGGAGAGACTCTTAAAAGCAACAAGAGTAAAGCAATTTGCTACACACAAGGAAACCATAAGACTAACAGCAGGTTTTTCAGTAGAAACTTTGCTGGCCAGAAGTGAGCGGTATAATATATTCAAAGTGCTAAAACAAACAACACCCTCCCCCACCAACCAAGAATACTCTACCCAGCAAAGCTGTCCTTCAGAATTGATAGAGTGATAAAGAGTTTTCCAGACAGGAAAAGTTATGGAATTCATTACCATTAGACTGGTCATACAAGAAATGTTAAAGGGACTCTTCAAGCTCAAATAAATGGATGCTGATTAGTAACAGAAAGACCTATGAAAATATAAGACTCACTGGTAAAGGTAAATATATAGTTAGATGCAGAATACATTAATGTAATTGTGGTAAGTCACTTAATCTGGTATGAAGGTTAAAGGACAAAAATAGCAAAAGTAACTACAATTACAATAACATTAATGGATACACAAGTAAAAATATAAATAGTAACATTAAAAACATTAAACATTATGGGGGAATAAAAATATAGAGCTTCAGTATGAGCTCAAACGTAAGTTGTTATCAGTTTGAAATAGAATGTTGTAAATATAACATATTTTTGCATACACCTCACGGTAATGACAAAGCAAAAACCTATAATAGATACGCAAAAAGGTCAAGAGAAAGGAATCTAAGCATACCACTACAGAATAAATCAACAAATCACAGATGAAGAAGCAAAAGAAAGAGGAACAAATTAATAAAAAACAATTAACAAAATTCCAATGGTAAGTCCATATCAATAATTACTTTAAATGTATATGGAATAAATTCTTCTAGAAAAA
>NW_011922227.1:0-1906 GCF_000151845.1 Pteropus vampyrus
GAAAGTATTTCACACATATATGAAAAAAAAAGACTGTAAAATCTCATATTGCTTCCACGTGATTCTGTGGTGATCCCTGTATTAAGAAGAATGTTGATAGTCGTTTTTTAAAACTTGAAATTGATTTCGAATATCGCTCTATTTCTGCTACTACCCAGTAATGACAGAAAAGCTTCAAAGTAGCTAAAGGACCATTGGGACTTCATTGCCACACTGGTGTCTATGTTTTTTCATAGATAAAAACAAATATCAGTGTGCGTGTGTACAGCACAGGACACTAGGTGGCTGTGGCCTCAGGGCAAAGCTGTGAGGTAGAAAGCATGAACAATAAGAAGATTCTGCTTGCCCCTCATAGATCTATCTGTCAGTTCCCATCATGAAAGTTTAGAGGCAGTCATGTTTCTACGTCAATTGTCTCTCTAATAAAATGTCCCTAGTTTTGTCTCAATTTATTCTCTTTAGTATTTGTACCCTTAGTTGTGTCCCGAAGTCTTGAGTGACAACTTAAGTATTCTGGCCTCAGCTAAACCCCCCAAATGGAATGGGATTGTCCTTTATTTTATTTTATTTTATTTATTTTATTTTATTTTATTTTATTTTATATTTATTTTATTTTGGGTGCCAATTGGAAAATTATGGTCATTTCAAGTCCAAACAGAATGCTTGAATTGATTTATTCATTCATACAAACACATAACATGTACTGTATACCAATGAGGTTTTGTGCACAACGCTAGGGACACACAGATAAATAGAGAACCTCAGAGCCCACTGATGATGACAGCCAGGCTCACAATTAATGCTAAGAATAGGGCAGCTTCAAGGAAGGCTGCAGATAATTTTCTCTGATTAGGCTATTATTTATATAAATGGTCAAAATATTGTTAGCCAATTCCTTTATATGTGTTTGATTCTTCTTCCTCTAAAAAGATATCTAAGTGTCAAAGAGAAATCCTAGCATGAAATTTTATGTATATTTGATGGTCAACTTACATCATTTATGGATCTTATGCTAGCCACAGTGTACTATTCTCTAATTAAATGATCAGAGTGTTATAATATATTGTTATAGGAATAACTTAGCTTTGCAATTGTTTAAGCATAAGTACCTTGGCAATTCTTGAGAAATTCATTAAAACCCATGCCTCCTATATCATTGCTTCCACCATTATTCAAGTCAAAAATAGCCATTAGGTTATTATTCCTTGTATTTATTGTACCACATTCAGAGTTATAGCATTTGGATGAATGTCAAAGTCTACACACACTTGTGAGTTAATACTTAGGTCATCTCAATTTTAAATTTATGGCTGTTGTAAGTAACTGAGTGAAGAACAAAGGGGACTGGAAAATCAAATCCTCTCTGAAGAGGTATAGACCTAAATACATGATAAATGGTGCACATGGGCATATAATTAAACCTTTTCTCTGTTACTAAAAATGTACGTAAAAATTTACTTTAGTGAAAGATAGAGTGAAAATAAAATGATGAAAGTATTTCACACATATATGAAAAAAAAGACTGTGAAATCTCATATTGCTTCCACGTGATTCTGTGGTGATCCCTGTAATAAGAAGAATGTTGATAGTCGTTTTTTAAAACTTGAAATTGATTTCGAATATCGCTCTATTTCTGCTACTACCCAGTAATGACAGAAAAGCTTCAAAGTAGCTAAAGGACCATTGGGACTTCATTGCCACACTGGTGTCTATGTTTTTTCATAGATAAAAACAAATATCAGTGTGCGTGTGTACAGCACAGGACACTAGGTGGCTGTGGCCTCAGGGCAAAGCTGTGAGGTAGAAAGCATGAACAATAAGAGGATTCCACTTGCCCCGCATAGATCTATCTGTCAGTTCCCATCTACTGTGAGATGACAAAGAAATTTTTGTCCTATGGCAGTCG
>NW_011922228.1:0-1906 GCF_000151845.1 Pteropus vampyrus
TATACTAATAAATTTATATATAAACATGTATTTATACATAAATAAATACATGGTTATATATAACTATATATTACACAGAAAAACTGGATTCAAGGGAGAAACACAAAATAGATAGAAACCGACCCTGGATTACTCCGGTCTGAACTCAGATCACGTAGGACTTTAATCGTTGAACAAACGAACCATTAATAGCGGCTGCACCATTGGGATGTCCTGATCCAACATCGAGGTCGTAAACCCTATTATCGATATGGACTCTCAAATAGGATTGCGCTGTTATCCCTAGGGTAACTTGTTCCGTTGATCAATTTTTTGGATCAATAAATGACTGTATCCGTTGACTTGTTGGTCTAAGTTTTTGTCTCTCGGAAGTTGTTTTGTATTCCGAGGTCACCCCAACCTAAATTGTTAGCCCATTAAAAAGTTTCTTGTTCCCCTTAGGAGTATGGGTTGTTTATTTATTGGGCTAATTAATTAAAGCTCCATAGGGTCTTCTCGTCTTATTTACATATTCCCGCCTCTTCACGGGAGGGTCAATTTCACTGATTGGAAGTAAGAGACAGTAAAACCCTCGTGTGGCCGTTCATACAAGTCCCTATTTAGAGAACAAATGATTATGCTACCTTTGCACGGTCAGGATACCGCGGCCGTTTAACAGATGTCACTGGGCAGGCAGTGCCTCTAATAGTTGTTATGCTAGAGGTGATGTTTTTGGTAAACAGGCGGGGTTTGTGTTTGCCGAGTTCCTTTTACTTCTTTTAATCTTTCCCTTGGGTGCACTCCTGTGTTGGGTTAACAGTTGGTTCAATAAATTTTTTACTTGTGGTGTTGGATTTGTTCTGTTGTTAACTATCAGTGGATTATCCGTTCTGATATAAGCTTGTGCAGGGAGAAGCTAGTTCTTGTTACTCATATTAACAGTATTTCCTCTATTTTATAATAGAGTGGTCCAGTGGTCAGGCTAGGGGTTCGCATACAATTTTTGGATTAAGGTTTGGCTCGGTTGTTGAGCTTGAACGCTTTCTTAATTGGTGGCTGCTTTTAGGCCCAACTATGAATTTTTGTGGTGCTTACCCTCTAGTCAAGGTTGTATCCTGTTTCTAAGAGGCTGTACCCTCTTAGATTATATTTTAAGTCTGCATTTGAATTGTGATTTTTTTAGGCATGGCTTAAAGTTGAACTAATATTCTATCCTGGACAACCAGCTATCACCAGGCTCGGTAGGCTTTTCACCACTACCTAAAAGTCTTCTCACTATTTTGCTACATAGACGAGTTGGCTCTTTTGCTGCTCTTAGGTAGCTCGTCTGGTTTCGGGTTGTTCGGCTTAAGTTCTCTTCGTCGAGTGATTCTGGTTAAATCATTATGCAAAAGGTACAAGGGGTAAACTTTGCTGTTTTTTACTTTTAATTTGTCTTTCATCGTTCCCTTGCGGTACTTTTTCTATAGCGCCAGATCAAAATTTCTATCTCCTATACTTTAGTTAGGGTAAATGTTTTGTTTTATTTTATGTTATTAGTTGAGTTTATATTTGCATGGGCTAGCATTTGTTCAAAGTGGCCACTCTTGTATGGAATCTTCTGGGTGTAGGCCAGGCGCTTTGCATAAGCTACACTTTGATTTGTCCAAGCGCACCTTCCAGTACGCTTACCTTGTTACGACTTATCTCCTCTCATGTGTGTGTACATTTATTAATAGGATTGGGCATTGTATCTTTATACTTGAGGAGGGTGACGGGCGGTGTGTGCGTGCTTCATGGCCTGATTCAACTAAGCTCTCTGTTCTTAATTTACTACTAAATCCTCCTTCTATTTCCGGTTTCACGAAAATTTTCGTCGATGTTCTATACTAGAAAATGTAGCCCATTTCTTTCCAACTCATAGGCTACACCTTGACCTAACGTTTTT
>NW_011922229.1:0-1904 GCF_000151845.1 Pteropus vampyrus
TCATTGAGCCCCTAGAGGTACAAACGGCGTCTCGTTCCTCTCTGTATCCTCGTGCAGAGCTCCAGGCCACCCACAGACAGCGGACCCAGGGAGGCTTTGGCCCCTCCGTCCCTGGAGGCCGTCACCCGCTGGAAAGAGGTCAGTTGGGGGACCCTGCAGACAGCTGTGGGTCTGATTTCGGCCTCCGGGCCTTATGAGCTTTGCGATCACCTCTTCGAGCCTTTCATTTCTTCATTTTGAATGCGTCCACGGGGACCATTACGACCATCCCAGGCAGAAAGGTGAGGGAGAGGGAGGTGTCTGCTTCCGTCCTGAAGTCTGATTTCCAATGCGGAAAGCAGGAAGGAGCAGAGGCCTTAGAAGGAGCCCCGGGGCCTCTGGGATGAAAAGAGATCATGCTGAATTGTGGCTCTGGAACGCCCGGTGTCCACACTCCGGGGAGGTGGAGGTGCTGGGAGCGGCCTGTCTTCTCTGGTAGACCAGGTCCACAGAGGTTTCCTTCGAAAATCCACCATATACATATATATGCATATAGATGAACATATATATGCATATATATGTATATGGTAGATCTGGCAAAAAGCTCTCTACTGACGTCCGTTTTGAGCCGGAACTGCAGACTTCCGAGATACGGCTCACTTGCGGCAAATTCACGGCTCTCCCGGCGCCTCGGGGCTCTGAGGGCGATGCTCGGTCGTCTGCGGGTACTGGGGTACAGAAGTTGCAGAAGCACTCACCTGACACTTTGAGCCCCTAGAGTACAAACCGGCGTCTCGTCCTCTCCTGTATCCTCGTGCAGAGCTGCCAGACCACCCACAGACAGCGGACCCCAGAGAGGCTTTGGCCCTCCGTCCCTGGAGGCCGTCATCCGCTGGAAAGAGGTCAGTTGGGGGACCCTGCAGACAGCTGTGGGTCTGATTTCGGCCTCCGGGCCTTATGAGCTTTGCGATCACCTCTTCGAGCCTTTCATTTCTTCATTTTGAATGCGTCCACGGGGACCATTACGACCATCCCTGGCAGAAAGGTGAGGGAGAGGGAGGTGTCTGCTTCCGTCCTGAAGTCTGATTTCCAATGCGGAAAGCAGGAAGGAGCAGAGGCCTTAGAAGGAGCCCCGGGGCCTCTGGGATGAAAAGAGATCATCCTGAATTGTGGCTCTGTATCGCCCAGCGTGCACACTCCGGGGAGGTGGAGGTGCTGGGAGCGGCCTGTCTTCTCTGGTAGACCAGGTCCACAGAGGTTTCCTTCGAAAATCCACCATATACATATATATGCATATAGATGAACATATATATGCATATATATGTATATGGTAGATCTGGCAAAAAGCTCTCTAATGATGTCCATTTTCAGCCGGAACTGCAGACTTTCGAGATACGGCTCACTTGCGGCAAATTCACGGCCCTCCCGGCGCCTCGGGGCTCTGAGGGCGGTGCTCGGTCGTCTGCGAGTATATATATGTATATATAAATATATATATATATATATATATATAGAGAGAGAGAGAGAGAGAGAGAGAGAGAGAAAGAGTGAGAGAAATACACAGATACATAGATAGATAGATAGGTAGATAGAGAGAGAGAGAGAGAAACAGAGAAAGAGAGAGAGATAGAGATATAGAGATATCTATAGATTCAGATACAGATATAGATATAGCTATATCTAGGGAAGCTCTGGCAAAAAGCACTCTACTGACGTCCATTTTGAGCCGGAACTGCAGACTTCCGAGATAAGGCTCACTTGCGGCAAATTCACGGCCCTCCCGGCGCCTCGGGGCTCTGAGGGCGATGCTCGGTCGTCTGCGGCTACTGGGGTACAGAAGTTGCAGAAGCACTCACTGACACTTTGAGCCCCTAGAGGTACAAACGGCGTCTCGTTCCTCTCTGTATCCTCGTGCAGAGCTCTGA
>NW_011922230.1:0-1903 GCF_000151845.1 Pteropus vampyrus
GGAATTTTCCAATTCCAATTTTTGATGCTATAAAACTCGATTCTATGAGTTCGCATTTAGTTATTTAGCTTAAGAAAACAATGATTGATTCGTGCGAATAAAACGACTAGAAAATAACAAGGAATGATTTGAAAACGTGACATCAGGGAATGGTCGAATGGATTCTAGTACTAGAAGCAGAAGCGACACTGAGAAATTACGTGTCCTGAGCAAGTTAGCTCAGCGGGGGCTCTGCTGCTGGTTTTAAGGCAACCCCCAAACCTCCTCAACATGTAAGCCTGTTCCACAGACGAGGAGACTGAAGTCCAGAGAGCACAAGTCGTTTGGGAAGGAAATAAAACCCATTTCATTGAAGGATGAAATAATGTGACTCATAGGACGATAATAGAAGACTATTTAATGCTTGTCTTCTATTCTACTGCACAGGTAAATGTCTACTGCATAGTATTATGTGAAAAAAGGAAGCTGGTTATAAAACGATTTTATGATCCCGTATATAATGCAAAACGCTAATTAAAAAAGAAAGCTAGGCAGACATTATACCAAAATATCACATCATCCTATCGAATGATAGGACTTTGAATAATTGCGACTGCACGTACTAACTGTTGTCGTTGTTGTTTTCTTATTAATTATTAATTATCATTATTAGTGGTAGTAGCTTCATTGTATTTCCAAATTCGTATAGGGATTATATGTTATTTTCGAACAAAGAAATAAGAACATTTTTCATTTGTTTGTTGTCCTCACGGTGTGTCTATGCGTGCCTTTAAAGAAAAAATCAGGAGGGTCGAAGCGGTTCGTATCTCCCTGAGTTATTCGAGGCCGGCACTTTGGCTCTGCAGCGTAGAAGGGTCAAAACTCTTCTGGGCCCGAGGCCAGCTCTTTTCTAGAAAGGCCCAAGCGGAGCCTGCACTGAGGGCCTTTTTGTGACCTTCTGCACAGCAGTTCCTGGCTGGAGCACTGACCACTCCCCGACATACACACACACACACACACACACACACACACACACACACACACACACACACACAACGCCGCCAACCCCGCAGTTCCTCAGCGCTGGAGCCGGGAGCTCTGACCACAGAGAGCTGGCAGGTTCGCAGGTATTCCCCCACCTTCCTCAGGCCCTCCCCCCCGCCCCTGCTCCTGACGAGGCAATGTGTCCTGCGCCCCCCCAACTCCCCTGTGGAGAGGCCATCTCATACCGTGTTGAGAAACACTGAGGCCAGCAGCGCCACATGATCAAGTCAGACCGCATAGGGCCCCCTTCCAACTGTCAAGTCCTATGACAAGTCAGAAAAACAAATAACTTCAGGTATAGTCTTCCGGCATAGGAGTGAAATTTGCTATGCTACTTTGAGCAGCCCAGAGACCACAAGGGACACAGCGTAATGGCTGTAGCAAACGGTGATACCTTTGACTAGTTTTTGCTTAAAACCACAGTTTAGAAGAAAATTAGTTCTACAGATCCCCAGAATGAAATTTCCACGATGAAGAAGAATAACCCATAGATCGAGTTATGAGCAAACTTGGGTAGTACCTTATAAAGCCCTGCCCTCTCCACACAGCAATAATTGGTTTTCACAGAGGCATTTCAAAATAATTAACTTGGGACATTAGGAAAAATTGTCAGACCTCAGAGCAGTTTGAAGAGCACAGAAGTGAAGATGAGTCAGTTTTCTCATTACGAACGGGTTGAATTTTCTAGTCACTTCAAGCATAGGATTCTAAGAGAGACCGTGTGCATGTCTCCATATTCTGGAACTGGGGGAGAAACATTCTATAAAGCAAGGCAAATGAACAATCTGAAAAGAAAATGAAGAATGAGTCCATTAAAATAGCCATCGAAATTATAAAATACTAGAATAACTACTAGGAGGTGAAAGAACTTGGTACAAAA
>NW_011922231.1:0-1902 GCF_000151845.1 Pteropus vampyrus
CGGGCTGCCTGGGGACTTGGGGGCGAGGGCAGGGACAGCGCGGTCCCAGAGCTTAGTCCGGACAGGCGTCTGAAACAGATACGGGCTGGGGAGGGATCCGCATCGAGCTCCACGAAAGGGAACGACAATGTCCTGTGCGAGAACGTGGAATGCGGACACGCGGGACCACAGATGACAGGGACGAAGGGCTCGGGCAGGACAGAAAGAGGAAGAGGGTCAGAGACCAAGGTGACCCGGCCGTCGCGGGCACCTACACGGGGGGAGAGCCGCTCGAGCAGGCAACGACGAGCGGGGACCAGCGCCACGGCGGAGGCCAAAGACAAAGCTGGCCGCTGTCGTGAGCGGTGACCTCGCCACCGCGCGTCAGGGGGTGCAGAGGGGGAGGCGGGCAGATGCCCAGCTGCGTGATGCTGGAAAGCGCGGGCCGGCAGGGAAGCGGTCGGCGCAGCCGCCACGCTCCTCCTCCGGGCCGTGAGGGCCCAGGTGGGGGCCGGTGTGGCCCAGCGGCAGGTGCGGGGGCGCGAGGTGCCCCTCTGACTGACGGGCTTTCAGCAGCGGGGGAGGAGCCTGTTTCTTCCCGAAGGGCCCGAACCCGCTGACCCGGCTTTAGCCGTGTGCGCATGCGACGCTCTGCGATCTCCGCCTCCAGCCCTGACCCCTTTCCTGAACTTCGGATTGATATACACTTGGGGACCCTCAGCCCAGGCCCTCGACGCGTTCAGACATGTGCCTCTGGCTTCTCTCTTACCGTGTCCTTCCCGTCGTACCTTCCGTATTTCGGATTCCACGGATGAAACTACCACCTGCCCATCACGGAGCGCGCGGGGGCCCGGATGCCCCTCCCCCATCTCCCTCCGGCCACACCCAGCCCATCACCAGGTCCTGTCAATCTGACCTCCCCGCGATGACCACGGGCACGCCGTGCTCTGTCCCCACACCGCTGCCGCGGGCCAAGTCCTCACTTGGAGTCACTTTGCAAGTCCAACTTAACCCGCTGTATGGAGGGAGGTCCGTCTGGCAGAAAGACACAGCTCTGGCTTTTAAACAGAGGTCATTTTACACGGGACGTGGAAGAGCCGAGAAAGTAAATAAGGGGTGACGAGCAACCCAGAGATTAGGAAAAGCGGAAGCAAGACCCCCAGGACCGGAGGGACAGTCAGCGGAGGCGCTGGTGTCAGAACCGAGAGCCAAGGGCTGGCCGCGGGAGACGGCGCCATTTAGGGACACGCTGGGGGGTGTTGGAGCCCGGAGGACAGGCGGCTGCCACAGGAGACGCCACAGAAAGGCGATGGTGGGGGAGCCCGCGTGAACACCCCAACTCTCTCAGGCTTCCGATCTCCTACCTGCCCCTTCCATCGGCCAAATCTACCTGGACGCATAGTGCAAGGAAGCCTGGGAAATATAGTTACCTGTGTACAGGTCAGAGCAGGTGAGAGTGATGAACCGAAAATGGAAGTCCGGCCGGGTTACCTCTTCTTAAAATTGTCCCCATGACACTCAGAAAAAGAAAACAAACAAAAAAACGAAAAACATTTAATGGCCCCCCCCAAGCCTTGCCCTCACCTAACTCCTCTGACCTGATCCCTGGACACCCCAACTTCACCTCATGGTGCTTCATGCCTTTCTGCCTTTGTGGGTGCTGTTCCCTCGGGAGCCAACATACGCCAACACGTCTACACACACACGCACACGCACACACACGGCATTGTGATCGGGGTTATAACTGAATCTACTAGTCGATTTCGATGAACAAGACGTACCCCTTCACTCGTTAAGATTTCTCAGTAACGCTTTACAGTTTTCCATGTAGAATTCTGGCCATTATTTACTGACATGCAGTGTGGGCCATGACCCCGGTGGCGGGAGCCGAGAGCAGCTGTGTAAACACTGAACTATCACGTG
>NW_011922232.1:0-1902 GCF_000151845.1 Pteropus vampyrus
TGATTTTTTTAAGTCAGCATTTCCTGGATTTTCTTGGTAGCTTTTTATACACTGCTTAAAAATAAAAATGAAAATAGTTTAAATTTTCAGGGGGTTAACCCACTTAAAATTTAATTAAAAGGTATGTGTTCTCTTTGGTCTTGCTTCTTTCAAAATGCAGTAAAATGCTTGCAAATTAAAATTAAGAAACAGAAGAAAATTTGACTATAAAAGAGAATATGATATGGTGATGGAAGCAGAAATTGGTGAGATGTGCTTTGAAAACGGAAGAAGGGCCACGTGCCAGAAATACAGGTGGGCCAGTAGCTGCAAAAAAAAAAGGCAAAAAAAAAGGCAAGGAAAGAGATTCTCTCCTAAGACTCCAGGAGGAACCAGCCCTGACAACTCCTTGACTCGTGAAACTGATATCAGATTTCTGACTCCCATAATTGTAAGAGAATAAATTTGTGTGTGTGTCTGTGTGTGTGTGTGTGTGTGTGTGTTTAAAGATAAAATTATCATAGGTTAGAATAGGCCCTGAATCCAAATGACTGGTGTTCTTTTTTTTTCAATTACAGTTGACATCTGATATTATTTTATATTAGTTTCAGGTGTACAGCATAGTGGTTAGACAGATATATTTATGAAGTGATCCCCCTAGTTAGTCTAGTACACACCTGGCACCATACATAGTTATTACAATATTATTGGCTGTATTCCCATGTATATTCACATGATTATTTTGTAACTTCTTAATCCCTTTACCTTTTCCACCCAGACCCCCAAAGCCCCTCCCATTTGGCAACCTTCAGTTTGTTTTCTGTGTTGTTGAGTCTATTTCTGTTTTGTTTTGTTTATTTTTGTCTTTTAAATTCTACATGTAAGTGAAATCATGTGGTATTTGTCTTTCTCTATCTGACTTATTTCACTTAACATAATATCCTCTTGGTCCACCCATGTTATCACAAATGGCAAAATTTCTTTTTTTTTATGGCTAGTAATATTCTATTGCAGAGATGTATCTGTTGATAGACACTGAGGTTGATTCCATAGCTTGGCTATTGTAAATAATGTTGCAGCAAACATAAGGATACATATATCTTTTTGAATTAGTGTGCTAGATTTCTACAGATAAATACTCAGAAGTGGAATTGCTGGGTCATCTGGTAGTTCTATTTTTAATTTTTCGAGGAACCTCCATACTGTTTTCCATAGTAGCTGTACTGATTTGCAATCCCACCAATAGTGCGCAAGGATTCCCTTTTCTCCACATCCTTGCCAATGTTTGTTGTTTGTTGATTTACTAATAATAGCCATTCTGACAGGTGTGAGGTGGTATCTCATGGTTTTAATTTGCATTTCTCTGATGATTAGTGATGCTGAGCATCTTTTTATTTGTCTATTGGTCATCCGTATGTCCTCTTTGGAGAAATGTCTATTCAGGTCCTCTGCTCATTTTTTAATTGGATTGTTTGTTTGTTTTGATGTTGAGTTGTAGGAGTTCTTTATACATTTTGGATATTAATCCCTTATCTGATGTATCATTGGTGAATACCTTCTCCCATTTAGTAGGCTGTCTTTTCCTTTTGTTGATGGTTTCCTTTGCATTGCAAAAACTTCTTAGTTTGATGTAGTCCAATTTTTTCCTTTGAATTTCCTTGCCTGAGGGTGTATGTGTGTGTGTATGTGTATGTATGTATGTACGTATGTACATACACAGTACTGTGTATGTATGTATGTATGTACATACATACATACACAGTACTAAGAGCAATATCAGAGAGTTTACTATGTTTTCTTCCAAGAGATTTATGATTTTTGGTCTTATATTTAAGTTTTTAATTCATTTTGAGTTTATTCTTGTATATGAGATAGTAAGAAAGTGGTCTATTTTCAATTTTTTGCATATATCTGCTTAGTTTT
>NW_011922233.1:0-1896 GCF_000151845.1 Pteropus vampyrus
TCACGTGTACGCATTCAAATGAAGAATGAAAGGCTCAAAGGGGTGATGGCAAAGCTCATAAGGCACGGAGGCCGAAATCAGACCCACAGCTGTCTGCAGTGTCCCCCAACTGACCTCTTTCCAGCGGGTGACGGCCTCCAGGGACGGAGGGGCCAAAGCCTCCCTGGGTCCGCTGTCTGTGGGTGGCCTGGAGCTCTGCACGAGGATACAGAGAGGAATGAGACGCCGTTTGTACCTCTAGGGGCTCAAAGTGTCAGTGAGTGCTTCTGCAACTTCTGTACCCCAGTACCCGCAGACGACCGAGCATCGCCCTCAGAGACCCGAGGAGCCGGGAGGGCCGTGAATTTGCCGCAAGTGAGCCGTATCTCGGAAGTCTGCAGTTCCGGCTCAAAATGGACGTCAGTAGAGTGCTTTTTGCCAGAGCTCCCCTAGATATAGCTATATCTATATCTGTATCTGAATCTATAGATATCTCTATATCTCTATCTCTCTCTCTTTCTCTGTTTCTCTCTCTCTCTCTCTCTCTATCTACCTATCTATCTATCTATGTATCTGTCTATTTCTCTCACTCTTTCTATATATATATATATATGTACATATATATATATATATATATATATACATATATATATATACATGTATATACCCGCAGAAGACCGAGCACCGCCCTCAGAGCCCCGAGGCGCCGGGAGGGCCGTGAATTTGCCGCAAGTGAGCCGTATCTCGGAAGTCTGCAGTTCCGGCTCAAAATGGACCTCACTAGAGAGCTTTTTGCCAGATCTACCATATACATATATATGCATATATATGTTCATCTATATGCATATATATGTATATGGTGGATTTTCGAAGGAAACCTGTGTGGACCCCTGGTCTACCGGAGAAGACAGGCCGCTCCTGTCACCTCCACCTCCCCGGAGTGTGGACCCCGGGCGTTCAAGAGCCACAATTCAGCATGATCTCTTTTCATCCCATAGGCCCCGGGGCTCCTTCCTAAGGCCTCTGCTCCTTCCTGCTTTCCGCATGGGAATTCAGACTTCAGGACGGAAGCAGGCACCTCCCTCTCCCTCCCCTTTCTGCCTGGGATGGTCGTAATGGTCCCCGTGTACGCATTCAAAATGAAGAAATGAAAGGCTCAAAGGGGTGATGGCAAAGCTCATAAGGCACGGAGGCCGAAATCAGACCCACAGCTGTCTGCAGTGTCCCCCAACTGACCTCTTTCCAGTGGGTGACAGCAGTCAGGGACGGAGGCGCCAAAGCATCCCTGGGTACGCTGTCTGTGGGTGGCCTTGAGCTCTGCACCCTGAGGATACAGAGAGGAATGAGACGCCGTTTGTACCTCTAGGGGCTCAAAGTGTCAGTGAGTGCTTCTGCAACTTCTGTACCCCAGTAGCCGCAGACGACCGAGCATGGCCCTCAACGCCCCGAGGCGCCGGGAGGGCCGTGAATTTGCCGCAAGTGAGCCGTATCTCGGAAGTCTGCAGTTCCGGCTCAAAATGGACCTCACTAGAGAGCTTTTTGCCAGATCTACCATATACATATATATGCATATATATGTTCATCTATATGCATATATATGTATATGGTGGATTTTCGAAGGAAACCTGTGTGGACCCCTGGTCTACCGGAGAAGACAGGCCGCTCCTGTCACCTCCACCTCCCCGGAGTGTGGACCCGGGGCGTTCAAGAGCCACAATTCAGCATGATCTCTTTTCATCCCATAGGCCCCGGGGCTCCTTCCTAAGGCCTCTGCTCCTTCCTGCTTTCCGCATGGGAATTTCAGACTTCACGACGGAAGCAGGCACCTCCCTCTCCCTCCCCTTTCTGCCTGGGATGATCGTAATGGTCCTCGTGTACGCATTCAAATGAAGAAATGAAAGGCTCAAAGGGTGATGG
>NW_011922234.1:0-1896 GCF_000151845.1 Pteropus vampyrus
CTTATAGGTAGAATAAAAATAAGTTATCGTAAAAACAGAAAAGGTCAAGAGGAAAAAGTAGGTAAATGCTGTGCTTGCCTCCTTCCACAACCACATCAAAATTATGACTAAACTACAGAAAAAAACATCATTGAGAACCACCTGAGATAGAGTTGAACAGAAGTCTATAATGAAGGGTATACAAAAGAAGCCATGTCAAGACTAGTAGGAAGAATGGAGATGCAAAACAAGCTGGTCCCACATCAGTGTGTGGCAATTAAAAATCGAAAGAGATATCTTGGCTGTGGAGGTCCCCCCTGAGGAGCAAGGGATTCCAGCTCCTTACCACACCCCCCAGCCAAGGGTTCCACTGCCAGGAAGATAAGTCTCCACAACTTTTGGCTGTGAAAACCAGCAGAGATTGTGGTTAAGTGAAATGAAGGGCTGCTGGAGTCCTAGGTGTTCCTCTTAAAGGGCCCACATATGGACTTACTCACTGACAGACTCACTTGCTCTGAGTTCCAATGCTGGGTAGCAGTTTGAAAGGCACGAGAGATATGTGTCTGGAGAGGCAGCTTTCTTTCAGAAAGAAGTGCTGACAGAAGCCATTGTTCTTTTGCTAACCCCTCCCTTCACCCAGGCTGCACCCACAAGTGGAAGCCATACCTGAGTCTCCATCAATCTAGCTAACACTATTCACCCTGCCTTAGTGATTCCCTTAGACCCTGCCCCACCCACTCAACCTTCAGACCCATCCAAGCCAATTCCAGTGCCTTTTACATACAAATGGCCTGTCTTGGCTCTTGCTGCAGACATTCCTAAAACCTCTCAAAGGTTCATGAACCCCAACAACGAGTATCTGGCCTCATGGTGCCCTATCCCCCTTGCAAAGCAAGCCCAAGCCCGGCACTAGTAGCAGTTGTCCTCAGTTTGTAGCTTAGTGTTTCCCAGGCACCTATAAGCCCAGCACAAGTGGCAACCATCTGTAGATCACTTTATGGTACATACTAAGTGGCCCTAAGCAGGGCACAGGCACCAGATGAACTAGACCTGCACCAGAGCTTTTCCCAAGGGCCCCCAGAAAAAACACACCCAGTGGCCAACTTTGGACTACACCAGAGCACCACCCAATCACCTTCACAAATGACACACCCAAAGGACAGACTCCACAGTAGTAGAGCCCCACTAAAGCAAATCCTGTTCCATAGGATCAGCCCCTAAACAACAGCTCCTCTACTGTAGTCATAGCCAGTCTTCACACTCAATAAGCCTGAGGGTCAATCCCTGTCACTGATGTGCCAACAGGAATCAAGGCTCAACTACAACAGGAGGGCACACACAACTGACACAAGGAACACACCTGAAGTAGGTGGCTCAGATGATGAGGGAGACTGCCACTGGACCCCATAGTAGGTCCAGACTGCCACTGGACCCCCCAAGACTGAGTGACATAGCAACTCTATTTAATACATAGAAACAAACATAGGGAGGCAGCCAAAATGAGGAGACAAAGAAACATGTGCCAAATTAAAGAACAGAACAAAGCTCCAGCAAAAGAACTAAACAAGATGGGGACAAGCAATCTACCAGATGTAGAGTTCAAAACATTGGTTATGAGAATGCTCAATGATCTCAATGAGAATTTCCACAAAGAGACAGGAAACAAAAATGGAGAAAGAAAACATAAAAAAGAACCATTCAGAAATGAAGAATACAATAACTGAAATGAAAAATACATAAAAAGGAATCAGTAGTAAATTAGATGAAGCAGAGGCCTGAATTAGCCATTTAGAAGAGAAGGTAGCAGAAAACACCTAATCAAAACAGTAACAAGAAAAAAGAATCCAAAAATATAAGGATAGTTTAAGGAGTCTCTGGGACAACATCAACCATACCAACATTTCACATCATAGTACC
>NW_011922235.1:0-1894 GCF_000151845.1 Pteropus vampyrus
CAAGGAACCCTATTTTGGGCCCCTTTACGTCCAACTAAACCCAAGTCATCCTTGCCAATAATCTTGAGGTAGACCCCTTGTCATCATCATTTACAGAAAGAGAACATGCGTCACGGTAAAGTTAACTAGCTCGCTCATCCATCTGGTAAGAGACTGAGCTGGGTATTTAAGCCCAAGGTTGTCTGGCTTCAGGTCTATGCCCGTAAAGGAAAATTCAGCCCAATGAACTGTTTCGAAGGAATATGTTTCGTAGAAGAACTTCCTTATGCCGCATGTGGAACCACCGCATATCCCTTCTGTTCCTTTCCCAGCAATGGAAGTCATGTTTCACCTTCAAAAGCAAGCAGCTCGCAATGTTAACCAAAGGGTAACATTGGTTAATATAATTGTATAATTTTCAGGTGTACATTATAGTTTGACATCTATATATTCTATTGTGTGATTATCACCCAAAGTCCATTTCCCTTCTGCTACCATATATTTGATCCCCTTTACCCACTTCACCCTCCTCCTACTCCCCTATATTTGACTCCTTTTACCCCGTCTACTTCTTTCCTCCTCCTCTACCCGCTACCCTCTGGTAACCACTAGTCCATTGTCCATGTCCTTGAGTCTCTGTTTGTCCTGTTCATTTGTTGCTTTTAGGTTTCTATCCCACATATAAGTGATATCATGTGATTTTCAACTTTTTCTGTCTGGCTTATTTCGCTTAGCATGATTATCTCGAGGTCCATCCATGTTGCCACAAATGGCAGTGTTTCATCTCTTCTTATGGCTGAGTAATATTCTGTTGTACATATATATATATATATGTATGCCACAGCTTCTTTAGCTAATCATCTATCGTAGGACGCTTCGGTTGCTTCCATGTCCTGGCCACTGTGAATAATGCCGCTATGAACATTGATGTGCAAAAATCTTTTTGGATATGGGTTTTCAAGTTTTTGGGGTAAATACCCAGTAGAGGGATGGCTGGATCATATGGTAGATCAATTCTTATTTTTTTGAGGAACCTCCATACTGTTTTCCATAGTGGCTGTACCAATTTGCAGTCCCACCAGCAGTGTATGAGGGTTCCTTTTTCTCCACATCCTCTCCAACATTTGTTATTACTTGTTCTGTTGATTATGGCTATTCTAACAGATGTGAGATGGTATCTCATTGTAGTTTTGATTTGCATTTTCTAATAGCTAGTTATGTTGAGCATCTTTTCATATGTTTGTTGGCCATTTGTATGTCCTCTAGGAAGAAGTGTCTGTTCAGGTCCTCTGCCTATGTTTTGATTGGATCATTTGATTTTTTGTTGTTATTGAGTTGTATGAGTTCTTTGTATATTTTGGATATTAGGCCCTTATCGGAAGTGTTGCTTGCAAATATATTTTCGCATTCGGATGGTTGTCTCTTTACCTGGTTGACAATTTCTTTTGCTCAGCAGAAGCTTTTTAGTTTGATGTTGTCCTATTTATTTATTTTTGCTTTTACTTCCCTTGTTTTTGAGGTCAAGTTAATAAAATCCTCTTTAAGACCAAGATCCTTGAGTTCAGTTCCTATGTTTTCTTCTACGCATTTTATTGTTTCAGTTTTTACATTAAGGTCCTTAATCTATTTTGAGTTAATTTTGGTGTGTAGTGACAGATAACAGTCTAGTTTCATTCTTTTGCAGGTGGCTTCCAATTTTCTGAGTACCATTTATTGAAGAGGCTTTCCTTTCTCCACTGTATGTTTTTGGCTTCTTTGTCAAAAATTATTTGCCCATATAAATATGGATTTACTTCTGGACTCTCAATTCTGTTCCACTGGTCCATGTGCCTGTTTTGCTGCCAGTACCATGCCGTTTTGATGACTGTCACTTTGTAGTATAATTTGAAGTCGGGCAGAGTGATGCCTCCAGTGA
>NW_011922236.1:0-1893 GCF_000151845.1 Pteropus vampyrus
GCGGAGCCGCCACGCCCGGTGCACAGGTCCCGGAGCGCAAGAACCGGCCGCACAGGTCCTTAGCGACACTGAGTGGCAGGTGGGGGCTGCCTCGGAAGTCTCCGCCCACCCCGCTCTGAACTTTCTCCGCACCTCGGCTGATTCCCTTCATCTGCGACCCAATCCTCTTCCTTCTCAGCAAGCTGCCTTCATCCCCCACGATGCATCCCTTCAAAACATTACTTATTTTTTTACAGAAATCACATCAGTGAGACATTCGTGATCCGTAGCTGACCCCCCAGAAGCATTTCCGACTGGTGAGAGAGAGATGGACAGCGAGCCTTCCCGCACCCCTAAACTTGGGCTGTTGAGGCAAGAGCTTAAGCCGGCGAACATGCGAGGCTGGGCCAAGACCTCGGTATCCGCGGACGGTCTAACAGCAATGAGAAGTGAGCGGGAAACAGCAGGTCACGGCGGCCCCGCCTCTCGGCGTCCGGAACGGCGCGCAGTGAGTCCTCACCGCTTCCCCCGCGCTCCCCACCGATTCGGACACGATGACGCTGCAGAACGGCGCTCGGTGTTTCCGATCCTATGTGTGCGAAACTCCAGCTCGGGTTCCCGAGGGGACGAACTGCTGCTCCTCTACTTTCAGGTAGAAGCCTCTCTTCGAGGTCTGTGCCATCTGGCCATATTACCAGCTGTTTCAGCAAAGCGCTGACATGTGACTGCCAGCATGGATGTCCTCGCCAAGGCTGGCAACGTCGCCCTGTCACCCCGATGCCATCAGGCTCCCTTACCAGCACCCACTCCTGGCCTCTCGCTTCTCCACCTCTTACCTCCCATGCCCTGTCTCGGCCCACGGCCTTGTCTACTCAGGATTCTCATCCTGCTCTGATGACATTCACGGTTAGATTTCATGGCCTCCGCCCCCGAGCTGTTCCGTTTTCTTCAAGTCCGTGAGTCACTCCAAGTCTGCACTTCTCTGCTCAGCGGCACTAGACCAACACTCCATCGTTTCATCCACTCAGCCAGCACCGTCTGTCACCTTGCTTTTCTTTCTTTCCAACACATCCACCCACCCAGCACACACAAACTCCACTCCGACCCACCAAGCCAACCATGAGCTTCGTCTGCTCCTCCTCAGGTAGACCGGCCGTTCAAGAAAATTACACTCGTCGTACAAATTATGGCTTCTGTTATACGATGGCTCATTTCTCTAATAAATATGAGTTGAACACTTTTATGTAGCAGAGACTGAACTACAGTCTAGACACACGAACATAGACAAAACAGACTTCCAAGGCCTGTGACAGTGCGAGCGACAGGAAGGGGAGCGGGGGGCAGGAGGGAGGGCGGGGGGGCGAGTGCACTGGAGGCAGTGGTTTCATTCTGGGGTGCAGCCCTCCGGTTACTACATCGCTGAGCTGCGTAGAAAGGCCGGGGGCAGAGAGCCAGGCCGTGTTGCGTAATGAACAACATAAGCTTGAAGTCGCGAAGGCCGAGATTTGGATCACAGAGAAGGTTAAAGGTGACGGCGGATAGAAGGTCGTTGCCGTGAACTGGCAGTAAGGAGAACCGGAACTAGAGTAGAGATGAGGACACTTGAGAAGAAAGAAGTTTTATCTGCTATCGGCTGACACTTTAATTTAAAGTGAATGGCATACTAAAAGTACAAACGTTTTTCAACTATTAGAAATGCTGTGTTTACAAGATGGCAGATTTTCTGATGAAAACAGAATGTGTTCTTTGAAAATTTCTAGGACAACCACTCGGAATATCGAAGCGGCTGAGAAAGGGCTGAGTCTCTGGTTCCTTCGGAGAGTGGAACAATCTACCATTATGTGGGAGATAGCGGGGCCTGGGCTGCAATTTAATTTATGACCGTCTCGGCACAAACCACCACACGGACTTCTT
>NW_011922237.1:0-1891 GCF_000151845.1 Pteropus vampyrus
CCCATCTGAACCCACCTCTTCACTTTCCCTACCTTGGAACCCGCCGTCCAGGTGGCGAGGCTGTATTTATCGTTACTCCCCATGCCCCCCGTTGGAACGGCGGGGATGGCCCCGAAGTCCGGGGGCCTGGGGTGCTCCATCACTGTTTCCCCATTTTTTTTTATTGTGGGCCATGCACACAACGTGAAGCACCGAGGCATCGTTCAGCGCGCAGCCCCCGGGCACGGCACACGCCGTGACCTTGAGCAGCGTCACCAGCACCGTCTCCCCAGCTCTCTCGTCTCGCAGCCCTGACGCTCTGTCCCCGTGAAACAGGACGTCCCCCTCCCCCTCCACCGGCCCCACCCCCGCCCCGGCAGCCGCCATCGGCTTCCTGTCCCTGTGAACCCGAGCACTCTAGGTACCTCGTAGGGTGTTTGCCCTTTGGGGACGGGTTTATTCGCCTGGTGTAACGTCCTCCGTGGCCACACTGCGGCCCGTGTCGGAACGTCCTTCCTTCTTAAGGCCAGGTCACGCTCTGGCGTCTGGACAGGCCTCGTTCGGCTGGCCCGTCTACCCATCGGTGGACACTTGGGTCGCTTCCGTGATTTTCGCCCGATTCGTGTACATTGAATAATAAACGACCTTTGATGAGACTGTTGGACTTGGGAGAGCGAGTTTTTGACCTCAGCTCTGTCTTAGGCGCTGACAGACCTTGGCAAGTCACCAGACCACTCTGGCCTCAGTTTCCCCAGTGGTAAAATTAATTGGAGGCTTAAGAATTATAATATAGTGAAAGGTATGTATATAGTATGGTTTACATTACACACATCGTGCAGGAGATGGACTGTTACCAATTTGCTGCTTCTCCTTTTTTCTTTCTTTCTTTTTTTTTTTTGCACAGAGAGTTTTCAAGTCTTCGAAATAACCGTCATGATGAGAGGAGCCATCACTGCTTGGAGCGTCTGCCAGGTCCGAGCCCTTCGCTGAGTGCTCTGCACGGTTACCTCAGGCTGCAGCAAGCCTGAGAGCTTAGTCCCATTAGAATCGCAATTTCGACTGGCTGGGAGCTGGAAAGGGCTGGAAAAGAGGCTGGGCGGGTGGCCCGGGCCACCCTGTGGAAGGGGCACGTCCCCCATGCTTCCCCCTCCCCTGGGAGGTGACCGTGCGTTGTTGGTTCTCCGGGCCTCTGCTTGTCACCTTCGAAGGGGGACCGTCTGGTTCCCCTCCCAGCACTTTTGTTCGTAAGGGTTGGTCGCCCCCAGAACAGCGTTTTCCCAAAGCACATTATCCGCAGACGCCCGTGGGCCTCTCTGTGTCTCTTCTTGCCTTCCCTAATGTCTCTGTCATGGCTGAATCGTGTCCCCCACCAAAATCATGCGTCCGTGACAGTGCTAACCGCCAGGACCCGAGGGTGCGCCTGTGTTTGGAGAGAGGGTCTCGAAGGAGGCGGTGAAGGAACGAGGTCACGGGAAGGCCCTCGCCCAGCGTGGCTGGCGACCTTTATCAGAACGCGACACAGACGCGTGGAAGGATGGGTCTGTGGCGTTGCGTCACGGCAGCCCCGGCAGCCCCGGCAGGCGGCCACGGCACAGTCCGCTGACTGGGCAGTGTGGACGGGCAGTTTGGGTCCTCTGCGGCCGGTGCCCCTGGGCCGGGGGGGCCACCCGCTTGCTGCCTCCACTGCGTGTGCAGCCCTGGCACCTTGCTCTTCCCGTCAGGACGCCAGTCCGAGCGAGTGGTCACTCGGTCACCTTTTTCAAGGCTCGGCCTCCAAACTCGGTTGCATTCTGGGTCTGTGGTGGTTAGGTCCCCAACATACGAATTTCGGGGGAACGCATGTCAGCTCATAGCACAGCCCTGGTGAACTCTCAGTCCCCGAGGCCCGGCCAGAGACGGGAACAGACGGCTT
>NW_011922238.1:0-1889 GCF_000151845.1 Pteropus vampyrus
CAGATTGTCGGCCGGTCCCGCTGCTGCCGAGCTGCGTGGAGCCACGGGCCTCCCCGGCCCCGCTGCCCCGGCTGCGCCCTGACGGCTCCCTCCACGCTCCGCCGCCTGGCCTCGGCCAGCTGCTCCTTCTCTCCACGCATGGGCAGGACAGGGCCGCCTCTCACACCTTTGCCCTTTCATCTCGGGCCAGATGTCCCCACAGACTCTGTCCTGGCGAGGCCACGGGGAGCGGCCACTTATGGTTGGTCGTGTGACACCAGCTGTCACCATAGAGGAGACACGGGGACAGGGAACAGAGCCCCGCCATGGAACCTTTTGCGTACAACTTCGTGAAGCTGTTCCTGACACAGGTGGTGTCCGGGCCACACGAAGCGCTGAGACAGGGCCTGGTCCTTGGGGTACCAGAAGCCATGCACGTGGGACGCCACCCCAGCCTTTGGGAGGCAATAATTTCCAGCCTAGGATTCTGACCCTGGACCGGCCCCAGTCAGTCGGGAGGGTATAAGAGAGTTCGATGTAAAATGTCATAGAGACCGGTCCCCCATGCTCCTAAAGAGCTTGCTTCACCAAGATCGGGGGGAAGACGGGGTCCGTGGAAGAGAGACCTCAACTGCCTCAGAAAGAGACCCCGTGAAATGTGGACTCGGTGCCCCGAGAGGTTTGACCACGTGGAAAATGCTCCCAAGGCAGAGGCATCGTGTAACAGGTCTCACCTCGCCCTACCCCACCCCCCAAAATGAGAAGCAAACAAAATGGAGGCAGTTACCGAGGTCTGGGGGGTGGGTGGGGGAAGTGTAGCCGAGCCCATGGCTGGACTCCACCGTCAGGCTGTCAGCACCCAGGGCCCGGTGGGCTGCAGGTCGGGCAGGTGTGGCCTGTGAGGGGCTAGGTTTTTATTGTGACATCGAAGTTCAAACAATGAAGGGGAAGTAGCCGTAGATGTAATTTAGAAATATGAAGGTAAATATGAAACATAAGAAACAAGTTGGAAGTAGGGGTGGGCGTGGCGGGAGACTGAGGTTTTCTCTTTATCCTTCATCTTTTTGGTGCATAAATCACTTTGACAAGGTCAAGTTTTGAAAAGAATTGGAGACGGGAAATGGAGATGAGCATGTGAGGCCGCCCTTTTGAGATTTGCTTTGAAGAGGTGCAGAGACACGGGGCAGTAGCTGGCGGGGGGACGCCAAGGGAGCAAGTGTAGGTTTGTTTAGGATGGGCGGGGACCCTGGCCTCAGAGCCCCGGCTCCACCTTCCTCCCGCGGCTG
The DNA here is from genome assembly GCF_000151845.1 of Pteropus vampyrus. Lineage (NCBI taxonomy): Eukaryota > Metazoa > Chordata > Mammalia > Chiroptera > Pteropodidae > Pteropus > Pteropus vampyrus. The sequence continues at coordinate 1,266 of NW_011922238.1, forward strand.
GGGTAGGGGCTCTGGGGACAGCCTCTGCCCTTGGCTTCCAAGGAGAGGATAGGGCATTGCCTGGGGGGCCTGGCCCCTGTGGCTTTGGGGACCCCAGGGTGAGACTGTGACTTAGTCCCTGAGATGCCATTGTTGAAAGGGGACCGACTTGTGGGGCCGCAGCCTGGAGCCCGTGCTGGGCCTGGCTCAGACCTCCCAGCCTCATCATCAGATGAGATCATCCATGCGGAAACACTTATCAACCACAAGACCTCATGTCAGTAATGTGACATCTTATTGTGACCTGGCTGTGGCCTGGATCGGGGGAATGAGGGCGTCGGTGGGCTTTGTGGGGCTCTCCTAGAGCCTCACCACGTCGGTGCCGCTTCTGTGGGCATCTAGTGAGTTCAGGGGTCTCGGCTGTCTTGTCATCGTCACTCAAGTCACGCTTCTTCCTGCCTGGGGATGAGGGACCAGGCTGCGGACTGAGGTGGCGACGAGGGCTCCTACCTTTCTGTACCCGGTCGTCAACCCTTAAAGCCCTGCCTGGGGTGGGTCCCCGTGGAGGGAGGACATGGCCCGTCCCACTACAGCCTGTGCCTGGTGGGTCTTCCCTCTGGCTTGTCTGAGCATCACCTACTTTTG
>NW_011922239.1:0-1885 GCF_000151845.1 Pteropus vampyrus
GTTTATTTTAAATATTTTTAAATTGAGGTATGATTTGCATATAGTGAAATGAACAGATCTTTAGTGAATCATCCATAGATGAGTTTTAATAAATACATACAGCCATGTCATCACACCCCTATAAGACTGTTTCCTTCACCCAAGAAAATTTCCTTGGTTCCTTTTCATTCAACTCCCTCTCCCTTACCAAACAACCACTGATCTGATGACTATCACCATAGAGTAGAGTAGCTTTGCCTATTTTAAAACTTCATAAAATACTTTCAGAGAGCTTTCTTCGTGCCTGGATTTTTGTATGTGACCTAATATCTACGTGATCCACCCATGTTATTGCATGTATCAGTAGTTCTTCATTTTTTATTGTTGAGTAATTTTCCATTGCAGATTGTGCCACAATTTGTGGACATTTAGGGATATTCCTGGTTTTCAGTTTTTACAAATAAAGCAACTGTGAACGTTCTTGCATATGGTATCTAAGGACATATATCTTTATTTCTCTTGAGTAAATAGCTAGGACTATAAATGCTAGTTACAGAGGACTTGTTTAACTTTATTAATAAGAAGATACAAAACTAATTTCCAAAGTGGTTGTTTTATATTCATCTAGGCAGTGGACGAGGGTTGAGTTTGCCCCACACCCTTGCCCGTAATTATAGTTATTAATCTTTTTTACTTTTAGCTATTCTAATTAATGCATAGTGGCTTTTCATTGTGGTTTTCTGTTATATTTTCCCTTGATGACTATTGATATATATATATATTGATGACTATTTTCATATATCTATTGGCCATTCACATATCTTCCTTTATAAAGTGCCTGTTTAAGTCTTTTACTCATTTTTATTGCTGTTGTTGCTTGCTTGTCTTTTATTATCCAGTCCTAGGACTTATTTATGTACTCTGGACACAAATCCTCTGTCAGATACATGTATTGCAAACATTCTAATAAAGAACTTTCTTTAAAAAGAAATCCTTCTGGAAAGCAAAATCTACCAACTTTTTGCACATGATTGTGAATAGTAGCCCAGATTGTGAGGTCTAGCCCCCAAGAACTTCACATTATTGTCTCTGGTTTCAGAAACCGGGGCAAAGTACTTAATGTTTCTGAGGAACTCAGGAGCTATTGGAGGAATTTATTCTTCGGATTACAAAACCTATTTTAGAAAATCTCCCTGAAGATTGAAGAAAGAGCTAATATATAAATATAATATAAGAATAAGAATGTATATTATATTCTTATATTATAATATAATATATTAATATAATATAATATAATATATTAATATAATATAATATAATATAATATAATATAATATAATATAATATAATATAATATAATATAATATAATATAATATAATATAATATAAATATTCTCTTTCTCTAAGCCTTGGACCTAAAGAAGAATGCTCAGAATCCAACTCTACCTCCCAGTCCTGCCCACCCCACTCCACCCCATCCCACACCCCACACAGAGTTGGACACCTAAGGCCTATTTGCCCCTGTGGTCCACACCTCTTCATCCTTCTTCCATAGTTTTATTCATTTTATTATGGCTTCTGCTCACATTCCTCCAAGAAATCTATTCTGGTCAAGGTCACTGACATGCTCAGTATCGCCAGTTCTAATGGAGATGTCTGTGTCCTCAGCAGCTTTCCCCACACTTAATAAATCTTTCCTTTTATTTATTTTGCTTAATTTCTTTGGATTTACTTCATATATTTTATTACAAAGTAGTTCTAGTTGGAAGAAAAATATAGAGAATTGTAAGAAAGTTTTATGGAGTCACCACCGAGGTTTATCAATTTGTAATATTTTTATATTATTTATTTATAGTATATATAGTAAATATTAGAAATACATACAAACAGTCCTTATTTTGCTTGG
>NW_011922240.1:0-1883 GCF_000151845.1 Pteropus vampyrus
TTTATATATATACACATATAAGAGACAGAGACAGATTAAATAAATATGTAAGTAGGTACATAGATAGGTATTTCATGAGTCATGCATGTTATTCTGGAATTACAAAGACCAGCAATGGTTTTTATCTTTACAGAGTTTGTATTTAAAATAAAGGAGAACAAATAATATTTTTAAATACTAATAAAAGTATACTGATACTCAGTAATAAAAAGAACTACTGATACCTGCTACAACATGGGTGAATCTCAAAATCATTATGCTAAGTGAAAGAAGCCAGAAGCAAATACCACATGTACTGAGTCTTCTATGTAAAGTATTCAGAAAAGTATAGACAGAAAGCAAACCAGTGGTTGCCTAGAACTGGGAATGGGAATAGGACTGACTGACTGCAAACAGAATGGAGACTTTTTGGTATAATGTTGCTTGTTCACGCCTTCCCCACTCATAAAAATAAAATTCACTCTTCTTGGTTAAACAGTTAACATCAACTATCCAAATGTCAGCACTTAAGTTTTGTTGAAATCTATTGTTAACTATCATCTCCTTTTCCATTCTATTTGACATTAAAATTATACCTTTTTTAAACTGTCGTTTTATTTGTAAATTTGGAGGGAGCAAATATAAACAGATGTACTCTTCTGGCCAAATCCTTCCAAAAATTTGATGAAAACCATAACCATGTACGAGATCAGAGGTCAGCAAACTATGCAGAGGCAACTATTTCACTAGGACTATTGCAGAGGGCAAAAAGCAAGACGTTAAAAAAAATCTAGAAATTGGTCTTTCTAAATGTATAACCTGTAGGAAAGACAGAAATAGGTTATCTTCTGAATATAGCCTCTCTCTCCTTCCCTCTAAAAAACTGGCAATGTATAGGGTGGACTCTCATGACACAGCTTCACATAAAGTGAATGATAGATTCTGTAATATTCCATTGATTTTTAAGAGTTTTGCTTACTGGCTATGTAATACTGGATAAAAAAAAACACACCTTTTAAATTTTTTTTCCTATCAGTGGATTGGTAAAATACCTAAATATATTTCTATTACATTCTTACATTTTCACAAAACTTGAAAAGTTGTGGGTTATGAATTAAGCGGATCTGAACTCCCCTGATTTAGTTTGATATATTGCTGAATAGAGATTAAAATTTTTCTTTAGCTTGTGGGGTAGGCTGCTCTCTACAGAGTAGCATTATGAACCATACTGTCATCAAATTCTCTGTAATGTGGATATTTTAAAGGCCACATAATGCCCACCAATTAAGTCATTTTGATCTCCAAATTTACCGAAACTTAAAATTTCACTTTATCTAAGTTTATTAAACTTTAGCTTCATTTAAAGGGAAGTTTAAAGTATCTCAAATATATATTATACTAAATTCCCAAAAGAAAAATGACACTTCCAGAAATAAAAAGACTATGATTGATATATTAAAAAAAATAAATAATTAAAAAGTAATAATAAAATTTAAAATGAGGCTGACTACTTTAATTGGTAATACATTCCTCAAAAGCTACAATTCACCATACTTCATTAAAATTCAAACACTAGGATGGTGACTAGTTTTCTTAGTGAATTATATGTTTTTTATGAATTTTATATTCATTCTAATAAACTTATTAATAACACATATTATGTTTTAATATTTATCTTACAAAAAGCTTGACATAAAAGCTAGGGATAAGACACACACACGCACGCACATATGCACACACACACACACACACACACACACATCCCTTTAAGAACATGACACCTTTTATTCTAGCTGTAGAAAAAAAAATCACAATTTATGGTATGAGTTTCATATAAATTCCAATCTGGTTTCAAAGATTTTTAAATACAGAAACCAGTATGTATATTGCAAATACATTCGGCA
>NW_011922241.1:0-1881 GCF_000151845.1 Pteropus vampyrus
AATGGACTGTGGCCCTGTACCGGGGATCAAAGCCCGGGCCCCACTGGGGCTCTGCAGGCCGTTCCAGCCTGTAGCCCATAAAGGGGACATGGGTCAAGAGCTCGTCAACCTGGTCCAGAGAGGGGTGTCTCGGCTGCGACAAGGAGGCTGTGAAAGGCCCACACCAAGGTCGGGCCCGGCTGTGACAGTGGGGACGAAGGGGGGGGGGAGCTGGGATTCAAACCCACAGGCTTCTTTTCCTTTTTAAAAAACTGGCTTGAGATGCAATTTTCACACGATAAAATGTATTGATTTAATGAGCTTCGACAAATGATCGGATGGTACCCGCGGCCACAACCACGGCATCCAGAACATTTCCGTGGTCCCCGAATGTTCTCAAGGGCTCTGCAGTCGTCCTCGGCCCCAGCCCCCGCCCCCCAGCCCCCGCCCCGGCAACCGCAGACCAGCTTCCTGCCACTGCAGAACTTCTTACAAAACAGAAACATGCAGGAGGTAACCTTTTGTCTCTGGCTGCTCTCACTTGGCACAAAGCTTCCGAAATTCATTGACGTCACTGCGATCAGCCACCGGTCACCTTCCGCTGCGCGGGGGCCACTGCGGGGACTGCCCAGAGCGCTTGTGCCTTCATGCACAGGCGGACCTCCGGGTCACTCCGTTTCCGACCGCTCTGAATAAAGCTGTCAGAACATCTGCAGACAGTCTCTGTGCACACGTACATTTTTATTTATCTTATGGACATGCCTAGAGACAGGATTACTGGGTCGTAAGGTGAATGCATGTAAGTTTAAGAGACTGTTTTCCAAGGCGGCTGAAGCTTTCGGCGTTCCTGTAGCTGTTCCGCTGGCTCCAAGTCCTCGCCAGTGCTTGGGATCATCAGTCTCTTTATCTGTGTCCACTCTGAGGGGCACAGAGTGGGGTCTCGCTGTGGTCTTAACGACTAGTGATGTTGAGCATCTTTTCATGTGCTCACTTGTCACTCATGCATGCATCTTTGGTGTATGTTTGGTCTTATGCACGTTTTTAATTGGGTTGTTTGTCTTACTACTGAGTTGTATCAGTTCTTCATATATTCTGGATACAAGTTCTTCAGCGGATCCATGATTTGCAATTATTATTATTATTATTTTTTGAATGAAAAGCTTGCCTTTTCATTTTCTTAACAATGTTTTCTGAAAGGGCAAAGGTTTTGCATTTGGATAAAGCACAATTCTTTTGATGTCATAGCTAAGAAACCTTCGCCTAACTCCGGATCACAAAGATTTTGTCCTATGTGTCCTTCTAGGAGTTTTGTGGCTTTAGCTCTTAAATGCAAGCCCATGATCTAGTCTGAATTAACCGTGGGTACAGTGGGGGACCGAGCTTTCAAGCGTTTGCTTCCACGTAGAACAGAGATGTCCCAACCCTTACGGAAAGACAGTCATTTCCCCCAATGAATTGCCCTGGAACTTTTGTAAAAAGTCAATTGTCTACACGCATCGGGGTCTCCTTCTGGACCTTCTCTGTTCCATTGATTTACACGTCTATTCCTATACTGACACCACACGGTTTTGACTACCCACGGCCTTATACCAAGTCTAGAAGCCAGCTCGTGTACGTCTTCAACTCACTTGAAACGAAGTCTCCCCGGCTGTGAAGACAGTATGTTGTATTCCATTAATTGGGATCTTCTTTGATTTCTTTCGTCTGTGTTCTGTAGCTTCGACATATAGAAAGATCTTGCACATATTTTCTGTTAGATTCATACCTATTTCATGATTTCTTACTGCTAGTTTAAATAAAACTGTTTTAGAAATTTTCCAGTTGTTCGCTGCAGCTACGTGGAATCGAAATTAGTTTGTGTGTGTGGGCCATGCTTCCTGCAGCCCAGCCCAACTCAACTGT
>NW_011922242.1:0-1877 GCF_000151845.1 Pteropus vampyrus
TCATATATGTGTCCCAGAGAAGGCCAAAACACTTGCCATAAGCTAAACCAATATTATTGTGGTCATTGGGGTTGTGAAACCATAGCCCCTTGGAAGAACACAGACCCCTTTCTGACTCTTACACGACCTAGTCAGTCCTCCTGTGCCACAGCAGGGAAATGCAATCCTATCATTTTTACTGTCAAAAATTGGGAAGATCCATCTTGGGTGATTGAAAAAACCTGGGGATTAAGGTTGTATGTTTTTGGAACTGATCCTGGAGTGTTAATAACAATACAGAAAAAGCCTGTCAGGATGCCACCGTTAGTTCTAGGTCCTGTTAGGCCTAATGACGGAGGGTTAAACGCCTTAACTCCTACACAGTCAGCAATTACTAGGAGCACTAATAATGCCAACAAAGGACATAGACCTAGACAGCCTTATAGACCCCCCAGGGATACTCCTGAATCTGTCTTGACCATGCTGAATAATGTTTATAAGTTTGTTAATGACAGTAACTCAAATGCTACAAAGGATTGTTGGTTTTGTCTGAACCCTGCCCCACCTTATTATGTAGGACTTGGTGTCATTGCTAACCTTGGCACAGATCAAACTGCTATTAGGAATGTAACATCTCCGAATGTTACTATTTGCCCTTGGGGGAACCAAAAACCCATCTGTAACGTTGGGAAATTTACAAGGAAAGGGAACTTGTGTGTATACTAACACTTATAGAGTTGATAAATCTAGGTATAAAAAAAATTGTAAATCATCTATTTTAGTAAATAGCACCTCTTCTACTTATTTAGCAGCCCCTAGTGGCACTTGGTTTGCTTGTAATACTGGTTTAACTCCCTGTATTAATCTTAACTATTAGAAAAATAATACTGGATTTTGTGTGCTGGTTCATGTTATACCTCAGGTGTATATGATGAGCGGACAAGAAGGAAGACAAGCAATAGATTTGTGGGGAGGATATAACTATCCTCGGCGTAAGCGAGCAGTTCCACTGCTTGTGCCGCTCCTAGCTGGCCTAGGAGTGGCAGGATCAGCTGCAATTGGGACTGCTGCTTTGGTTACAGGGAACCAAGGTATAGCCTGGCTCACAAAGCAGATTAATGACGATTTAAGCACTCTAGAGAAATCAATTAATCATCTTGAAACATCTCTTAATTCTTTAGCTGAAGTAGTACTGCAGAATAGAAGAGGTTTAGACCTCTTATTTCTTAAGCAAGGAGGTTTGTGTGTAGCACTAGGAGAAACTTGCTGCTTTTATGTTAATCATTCTGGAATTATTAGGGATAGTTTAGCATTAATTAGACAAAGAGTAAAAGACAGAAATGAGAAGTTAAAACAAGGAAGCAACTGGTATGAATCTTGGTTTAATAGAAACTCTTGGTTAACCACGTTATTGTCAGCTATAGCAGGACCATTGATAATTCTGCTGTTATTACTGACCTTTGGGCCATGCTTGATCAAATGGGTTAAGAGTTTAATCCAATCCAATATAACTGGGGCAAAGATTTTAATTTTAGGAGCGTCAGCCCCGACCCATTAGCCAGAAATCCCGACTTCTGACTCGAAGATTGAGTCATTCTAAAGAAAACCAGTGGGGAATGTAATAGCCTGCTGAAATGTGAAAGGGTTAAAGAATAATTAAAACCTGAAACTGGACAAAAGAAGTCTATAACTTAGGCCTAGTTTCTGGAACCCCTAACCACATTCTGTTAATCATGAAACTTGTAACGATGAGCTCATACGCTAACTGCCAATTTTAGCCTGTGTAACCCTGCTTGCTTGCGTGGCATGAAAAATAATCAATTGTATATAAGCTGAAAATTACTATTGTGGCCATCGCCCATGGGAACACTGGCTATTGTCCATGGGAACATAGGCCA
>NW_011922243.1:0-1877 GCF_000151845.1 Pteropus vampyrus
TCAGACTTGAGTATGCAGCTGTAGCTCTGACAGTCAGAAAAATTAGTGTTGCTACTCTAGTTTCATTTATCAACATCCTGAAAGTTAGATGAACTTCTTCAGCAATGTACACAGGTAGTATTTTGTATGTTTCTTTAAGGACTAAATTATTTTTCCTTGGGCCAGGTTCTCCCAGGTATCTTTTCATATCTATCTAAAAATTCTCAGAAATATTTAAGAGAAAGAGTCTAAAAATTTGCCCTAATTATATCAGCATAGAAAGACATTCTCATAAGCCGGTATGGATGTTCCTTTCTACCCCTTTGCTTTCCAAAGATTTGGAAGAAAAATTCAAATCCTACCGATGGCTTAGGAAACAGGCCCTCCCAAAAAAGTGGACTTTAAAAGCAAAGTTTCTTGTAATTTTTAACTCGCATTTCTTTTAAATTTATACATTAATATATTTATTAATGTATAAATTTTAATATTATTAACATTAATATTTTATTATTAATAAAATATTAACATAAATTAATGTATAAATGCTTATAATGTATTTATAAGCATACTGATATAAATGTATAGAAACAGCTGATGGTTATACACACACACACACACACACACGCACACACATATTTACTCCTTAAAACACAACTCTGTCTTTATAAGCACGCACGCGTATGCTCGTACACACACACACCATTCAGGATTCAAACTTAATCCTAGAGCCAAAATTCTATAGAGACAAATTGAAAACACTTGTCATTAGGGAAATGCCAAACCAGAATGATGAGCTTTAGATTATGATCCAAATATCAATAAAGCATAGCTGTATTACAAGAAAGAGAGGGAGTTTTACCAATCAGTACCTGCCATTGAAAGGACCAATAACTTAGGTATTTGATAATTCAATATTGAAGAAGTTAGCTGCCTTTTTGGTTAATATTAAAAGCATATTGCACAAAGATGGGGTGAACTATACACACACAGAACATATACTTACATACAAATATATATGTACATATATAGTATTTCTATATATTTATGAATGTATATTCTAAATAATTTTGAGTTTAATAGACTCAGTATTTTGAATTTATTTGAAAATATTAGAAAAATAGAGCAAATTTCAGAACACCAGTGAAATATAAATCCAAAGTTATTAAAAAAAGTTCATCTAACGTTTGTATTGTCTTTTAAATTCATTTGATTTCAGCAACTTAAAATTCAAGTGATAAGTATCCAAAACAAGAGTCAGTAATTTTTTTCTGTAGAGTACTCAGTAGTAAATATTTTAGGCTTTGTGGGCCATATGGTCTCTATCACAACTACTCAACTCTACTATTGCACTGGAAAAGCAGGCATATAATCAATACAGAGATGAAGGACATTGCTATGTTACAAAGCCTTTATTTACAGACATGAGAAGTGTACCATGGGTCATACTTTACCCTTCACAGGTAGAATAGAAATTAAAGTGGTTTTTAAATTATAATGCTTGAATATATTTAATTTCTAATTTTTACAAATTTTATCTTCTATAAGTTGGACTATGATTGCATTGCCCTTCTTCATAAATTTTATATTCCAAAAATTGTATTTTTTATTCTTTTTTCTTCAGTTATAGAAACTGCCTCTGAGTGCAACACTATAAATTTCAATGGTAAATATATAAGATGTATAGTCTGAAAGAGCATTCTTCTGAAACCTAGAGTCAGGTTTCCTAGTCAAAAAGAAAAATAGTAAAAAAAAAAATTTGGTTTAAAAACAAATGAGTTTTAAGAAAAACCTAGTCTCATGAATTTTAATGATTATAACACAATCCAGGGAAATATAATCTTTTAAAAACAATTATTTAATGTTACCACATATTTGATCCCTTCTACCTCATCTACCTC
>NW_011922244.1:0-1876 GCF_000151845.1 Pteropus vampyrus
TAGAGTGCTTTTTGCCAGATCTCCCCTAGATATATCTATATCTATATCTGTATCTGAATCTATAGATATCTCTATATCTCTATCTCTCTCTCTTTCTCTCTCCGTCTCACTCTCTCTCTCTATCTACCTATCTATCTATCTATCTATCTATCTATTTCTCTCACTCTTTCTATATATATATTCATATATCTATCTATCTATCTATCTATCTATCTATCTATCTATCTATCTATCTATCTATCTATGTATCTATATATATATATAAAAATATATATATATAGTGATTTTTAAAACAAAAGGCTGTATTTTCCTTAGACGTTTGAGATAAGACAGGCCGTTCCTAGCACCTCCACCTTCCCGGAGTGTGGACACCGGGCGTTCCAGAGCCACAATTCAGCAGGATCTCTTTTCATCCCAGAGGCCCCGGGGCTCCTTCCTAAGGCCTCTGCTCCTTCCTGCTTTCCGCATTGGAAATCAGACTTCGGGACGGAAGCAGACACCTCCCTCTCCCTCACCTTTCTGCCTGGGATGGTCGTAATGGTCCCCGTGTACGCATTGAAAATGAAGAAATGAAAGGCTCAAAGAGGTGATCGCAAAGCTCAAGAGGCACGGAGGCCGAAATCAGACCCACGGCTGTCTGCAGTGTCCCCCAACTGACCTCTTTCCAGCGGGTGACGGCCTCCAGGGACGGAGGGGCCGAAGCATCCCTGGGTACGCTGTCTGTGGGTGGCGTGGAGCTCTGCACGAGGATACAGAGAGCAATGAGACGTCGTTTGTACCTCTAGGGGCTCAAAGTGTCAGTGAGTGCTTCCGCAACTTCTGTACCCCCGTCCCCGCAGACGACCGAGCATCGCCCTCAGAGCCCCGAGGCGCCGGGAGGGCCGTGAATTTCCCGCAAGTGAGCCGTATCTCGGAAGTCTGCAGTTCCGGCTCAAAATGGACGTCACTAGAGAGCTTTTTGCCAGATCTACCATATACATATATATGCATATATATGTTCATCTATATGCATATATATGTATATGGTGGATTTCGACGAACCTGGTGTGACCCTGGTCTACCAGAGTTGCAGCCGCTCCCAGCACCTCCACTTCCTGGATGTGGACACAGGCGTTCAGGAGCCACATTCAGCAGATTCTCTTTTCATCCAAGGGGCCCCGGGGCTCCTTCCTAAGGCCTCTGCTCCTTCCTGTTTTCCGCATTGGAAATCAGACTTCGGGACGGAAGCAGACAGCTCCCTCCCCCTCACCTTTCTGCCTGGGATGGTCGTAATCGTCCCCGTGTACGCATTGAAAATGAAGAAATGAAAGGCTCAAAGAGGTGATCGCAAAGCTCAAGAGGCACGGAGGCCGAAATCAGACCCACGGCTGTCTGCAGTGTCCCCCAACTGACCTCTTTCCAGCGGGTGACGGCCTCCAGGGACGGAGGGGCCGAAGCATCCCTGGGTACGCTGTCTGTGGGTGGCCTGGAGCTCTGCACGAGGATACAGAGAGCAATGAGACGTCGTTTGTACCTCTAGGGGCTCAAAGTGTCAGTGAGTGCTTCTGCAACTTCTGTACCCCCGTCCCCGCAGACGACCGAGCATCGCCCTCAGAGCCCCGAGGCGCCGGGAGGGCCGTGAATTTCCCGCAAGTGAGCCGTATCTCGGAAGTCTGCAGTTCCGGCTCAAAATGGACGTCACTAGAGAGCTTTCTGCCAGATCTACCATATACATATATATGCATATATATGTTCATCTATATGCATATATATGTATATGGTGGATTTTCGAAGAAACCTGTGTGGAACCCCTGGTCCTACCAGAGAGGCAGCGCTCCCAGCACCTTCCACCTTCCCGAGTGTGGACAGCGGGCGTTCCAGAGCCACAATTCAGCAG
>NW_011922245.1:0-1875 GCF_000151845.1 Pteropus vampyrus
TGTCCCCTGGGCCCTGGGCCCGCTCCGGTGAGCCTGAGGCCAGACCGGAGGCCACACAAGTGGTTCTCTCTGTGCCCATAGCAGCTGCAGTGTAGGAGCTGGGCCTTGGTTCTGGGCCCTGTTTGCCAGGACTTGCCCTGCGCTGTCCCAGCCGGTGGCACATTAGCAAGCCCCTCTGGGCCTCACTGTCTTCCTTAGAAAAAGGAGGAGCCTGGTGGGAGGAGGAGGTGAGTGCCCCCCTTGCCAGGGCCAGCCAGCTCTGTGCCAGCCGAGGTGCATCATCCGCAGCGGGGGCCCTGCCCTGCACTGCCCCAGCTCCTCAGAGTCCCCGGAGGCCTGGCCTGGCTCTGCCCGAGGCGCGAGGTGCCCGGTCCTCCTGGGAACACGTCCACAGCTGCATCTGTGTGCGGAGCACCAGCCCAGGCACTGGGACAGAGGCCCTAGAGAGCCGGGCCCTGCGCTTGCTGGCCCAGGGGTCAGGTGGGCCGACTCGGAGAAGCAGCAGCTCTGCTATGGAGCACGTCTCTTACATGGGTTTGCTCTGCGCACCTGCCCGCCCACAGAAGCCCTTCCTTGGGCTTCCTGCACCCGGGACCCTCTGCTTGGACTGCCGGGGTCTGGAGAGGTTTCTGGGCCTGAGTTAGGGGTCCGTGAGGCTTCCGCCAGAGCGGGGCCTCCGGTCCCCCTGCCTCTTCTGAGCCGCGGGGTCGTGTTTCAACAGGGATCTGCGTCAGAGCTTTTTGTAGACGCGGTCGCCCGCACGGCCGATGAGCTGGAGGCCGCTAATCTCCCTCCCAGCAAAAGAAGAAAAGCGGACGCGACCTGGGTTGAGGTGGCCGACGTGCTCTCTGCAGACCCCGAGCAGGTAGTTTGCACACACAGTGGGACGCGGCGCCTCCCACGCGCTCTGCACCTGCATGCCATCCAGCACCCCGACAGGGAGGCATCCTGGGACGCCTGCCCCGCCCGGGGCTGGTCGAAGGCGGAGCCGTGCCCTCAGGATTCGGCTCTCGTGACTGAGGATGCTCTGCTGACTTTAAATTTCGGCTTTTACCGTGTGCGCCCCATCCCCCCCACCCCCCTACCGTCCCCCAATCTTCCGTCCATCGTTGTGTTTCTTTTGAAACTATCTCCTTTGAGATGCTGGGAGACGCACGTGCCAAAAGCTGCACGCGCCGTACGAGATGCTCTCTTCGTGGCGAAAGGCAGGGGCCCAGGTCCCGGCGAGGGCCAGAGCCCTCCGAGGCGCATGTCACCGCCGCCGTCACCTGGATTCGGAAAGCCAGCGGGGTGTGTGGTGGATGCCGCTGGACTTAGTCTCAGGTTTCCGGAAGTTCGAATCCTGCATTAGGAGTGTCGCATTACTAATAATATAAAAAAGGAAACTAGCTAATATCTATAATGAAAGCATTTTTGCTTATGAGGAAAAGCCTGTCAGATGGGTGGGGTTTTGTTTTTATTAAAAAGAGGGTTTGGGCTGGTGGCTGCTGCCCCGGGTGTGCTGTTGGCGGGAGCCTGTGGTCTGGGGTCCCCGTGAGGGCCATTGTCCTGGCGGTCACCCTTTCCCTCGGTGGGTGTCTCCAGGAACTAGGTCGCGGTCCCCGCGAGGGTCCCTCCCAGGCCTGCCCCCCGCTGTGCTGCTGCTTCCCTGCCAACCTTCTGGAAGGCAGGCACCACCCCAGTGTCCCGGGGAGGGTAGGGCACCTGCTACGAGGTCAAAGGCCTCTCGCCACCTTCTGAGATGCCCAGAGGGTGGGGCACCTGCCACAGGGGTTCCTCCTGCAATGCGCCCCGACTCTGTGGCCTCGGGCCCGAGGGTCTGTGAGCGGTGGTGCCTTATCTGATGAAAGCTGTCAAGTGTCTTGATTACTTGAC
>NW_011922246.1:0-1873 GCF_000151845.1 Pteropus vampyrus
CTCCCCGGAGTGTGGACACCGGGCGTTCCAGAGCCACAATTCAGCATGATCTCTTTCATCCCAGAGGCCCCGGGGCTCTTTCTAAGGCCTCTGCTCCTTCTGCTTCCCGCATTGGAAATCAGACTTCAGGACGGAAGCAGACACCTCCCTCTCCGTCACCTTTCTGCCTGGGATGGTCGTAATGGTCCCCGTGGACGCATTCAAAATGAAGAAATGAAAGGCCCGAAGAGGTGATCGCAAAGCTCATAAGGCCCGGAGGCCGAAATCAGACCCACAGCTGTCTGCAGTGTCCCCCAACTGACCTCTTTCCAGCGGGTGACGGCCTCCAGGGACGGAGGGGCCAAAGCCTCCCTGGGTCCGCTGTCTGTGGGTGGCCTGCAGCTCTGCACGAGGATACAGAAAGGAATGAGACGCCGTTTGTACCTCTAGGGGCTCAAAGTGTCAGTGAGTGCTTCTGCAACTTCTGTACCCCAGTACCCGCAGACGACCGAGCATCGCCCTCAGAGCCCCGAGGCGCCGGGAGGGCCGTGAATTTGCCGCAAGTGAGCCGTATCTCGGAAGTCTGCAGTTCCGGCTCAAAAAGGACGTCAGTAGAGAGCTTTTTGCCAGATCTACCATATACATATATATGCATATATATGTTCATCTATATGCATATATATGTATATGGTGGATTTTCGAAGGAAACCTGTGTGGACCCCTGGTCCACCAGAGAAGACAGGCCGCTCCCACCACCTCCACCTCCCCGGAGTGTGGACACCGGGCGTTCCAGAGCCACAATTCAGCATGATCTCTTTTCATCCCAGAGGCCCCGGGGCTCCTTCTAAGGCCTCTGCTCCTTCCTGCTTTCCGCACTGGAAATCAGACTTCAGGACGGAAGCAGACACCTCCCTCTCCGTCACCTTTCTGCCTGGGATGGTCGTAATGGTCCCCGTGGACGCATTCAAAATGAAGAAATGAAAGGCTCGAGGAGGTGATCGCAAAGCTCATAAGGCCCGGAGGCCGAAATCAGACCCACAGCTGTCTGACAGTAGTCTCCCAACTGACTCTTTGCCATCGTGTGACAGACGTCCAAGGGACGGACGAGGCCAAAGCCTCCCTGGGTCCGCAGTCTGTGGCTGGCCCAGGAGATCTGCACGAGGATACAGAGAGGAATGAGACGCCGAATGTGCCTCTAGGTGCTCAATGTGTCAGTGAGTGCGTCAGCAACGTCTGTACCCCCAGTACCCGCAGACGACCGAGCATCGCCATCAGAGCCGCGAGGCGCCGGGAGCGCCGTGCATTTGCCGCAAGTGAGCCGTATCTCGGAAGTCTGCAGTTCCGGCTCAAAATGGAAGTCAGTAGAGTGCTTTTCGCCAGAGCCTCCCTAGATATAGCTATATATATATCTGTATATGAATCTATAGATATCTCTATATCTCTCTCTCTCTGTCTTTCTCTGTTTCTCTCTCTCTCTCTCTCTCTCTCTACCTATCTATCTATTTATGTATCTGTATATTTCTCTCACGCTTTCTCTCTCTCTCTCTCTCTCTCTCTCTCTCTCTCTCTCTCTCTCTCTCTATATATATATATATATATATATATATATATATATATATATATATATACACATATATATACCCGCAGACGACCGAGCACCGCCCTCAGAGCCCCGAGGCGCGGGGAGGGCCGTGAATTTGCCGCAAGTGAGCCGTATCTCGGAAGTCTGCAGTTCCGGCTCAAAATGGACGTCAGTAGAGAGCCTTTTGCCAGATCTACCATATACATATATATGCATATATATGTTCATCTATATGCATATATATGTATATGGTGGATTTTAGAAGGAAACCTGTGTGGACCCCTGGTCCACCAGAGAAGACAGGCCGCTTGA
>NW_011922247.1:0-1873 GCF_000151845.1 Pteropus vampyrus
TTTCTAGTGTCTTAGGTTAGTGGAAGTTTAGGTTATTGATTTGATATCTTTTTCTTTTATAAGATAGGCATTTAAAACTATAAATTTTTCTTTAAGCATGGTTTTAGTTGTGTCCCATAAGTTTTGATATGTTGTATGTTCATTTGCATTCAAAGAATTTTCCAATTTCCTATGCGATTTCTTCTTTGACCCATTGGTTTTTTAGTAGTGTGTTATTTAATTTCTATACCTTTATTAATTTACCAAATTTAATTGTTATTAACTTATAATTTCATTCAATTGTGGTAGTTAGCTAACATACTTTGTATGATTTCAATCCTTTTAAATTTGTTGAGGTTTGTTTTATAGCCTAGCATCTGGTCTATCTTAGAGAATATTCTATGTGCACTTGAGAAGAATGTGTATTCTGCTGCTTTTGGATAGAGTGTTTTATAAATGTCTATTAGTTCTAGTTGGTTAAACTAGTTGGTTATTCAAGCGTGTTACCTTTTTATTAGTTAATATTATTTTTTGTCTCTCTCTGTGTTAATGACATAGTCTTTGTTTTTCCCTAGGCCCTTTGTTTTTTCTTTTGTATTGTGGGAATTTGTATAGCACTATGATTTTTAGGAATATTTGTGCTGAGTTATAGAATAAATGACCATATGCTTAAAATGAGTGCATTTTATTTTATAGAAAGTATACCTCAATAAAGGTGATTTTAAAAGAAATTTAAAATTCTGGGGAAAAGTTAAGACTGTAAATTATAGCTTCTTAGAATAACAAATTATTGTATTGAAGAGAAAGTTTTTGAAAACTTACTCCTTAAAAGAGATTTTAAAAAAAAAAAATCTGCCACACCTTTCTAATGAGTATTTAAATTTATTTTTCTACTTTATTAGTCTTGTCATATAAATCCAATTTTTTCCCACAAAGGCTTGATTATTTTTTCTTCTTAAAGTATTTGTGAAATGCTTCTGCCTTTATTATTGTTTTAAAATCTTCAAAAAGTTACTCATAACTGGCAATATCTGACCTTAAAATTCTAGCTGTCAACCATGTCAGGCTAAGAGGGCATATTTATCATTAAAGTTGCTCTTTAATCCTAAATACAATGTTCCCTTTCTCTATGTTCATTTAAAAAGAAAGGCTTGATTTCAACTCTTGCTCTTCTTTCAGTATTGCCTGCAAGTTAGGAAGCAATTTTGCATAGATTAAAAGCCTAAACTAACCATTAAAAACAAGTGGATTTATCATCTCAATAGCTTCATTGAAGATTCAAAGGAATAATAAATTAGAGCCTTCATTATATCTCTTTAGTTTGGAAAAAATTCTTTTTCAGTGAGAAAACTAATCGTTTAACAAATATGTGTTCCCATGAGAAAATAATGTTTGGGTATACCAGTGATAATTCTCAACATTCTAAAAAAATAAAATTCAACACAACAAAACCCTTTGAGTGCCTACTAAAAGTAAGGCATGCCCTAAGTTTACTTTAATGATAGTATGTAATTTTGAAGGCATGTTTTGAGACATAGCCAAGTTTTAATATCAAAGTCAACAAACATTGAGCTTCTAGATGTGAGAATTAAAATGCAAGAGTGAGTGAATGATGCTGTTTTTCTAAATTTTTATTTTAATCTGTCTTGGATGGTTGATTCTAGATGATATTGATAAGTTTCTTCTGATTTAATGAGAGCTATAAATAGTGATATGTATAAAAATGAATAAACATTATCTAAAAATATATGTCTTGTCAAAAGAATGAACGATTTTTGTTGATAAATTTTACTTAAATGTTTAACCTCAGTGTAAATTAGGGAATCCTCACATCTTGTTGTCCTCTCATCAGATGCTTTTCTTCCTTTACAGCACTTACTGAAATTTATTTTTG
>NW_011922248.1:0-1872 GCF_000151845.1 Pteropus vampyrus
GGGGTGGGGGGGGGCTTCCCGTGGAAAGGGTTTTCTGAAGTTCGGCACCCAGGCCTCTGCCCAGTTTACTAGTTCTATGAGCTCATTCTTCTTGTTTAACCTCTCTGTGTCTCAGTTTTCTCGTTCCATAAATGGCACGTACTTCATAAGGTTGTTGAAAAGACTAAATGGATTAATACATGTAATGCACGTTTAGAACAGTGTTGGCTATAGATTCTGTATATGTTAATATTATTGTCTTGAAGGAGAAGCAGGCATCTAGCAGATGAGGGATAGTCCAGAGAAGGTGCTCCAGGAAGCAGGGACCGTAGAAACAGAGGCAGAGGAGTGAAAGCACATGCCGTGCCTTGGCATGGGCTTGGCATGGGCGATGCATGGGGCACGTGGTGAAATGCGGCCAGGAAGGGAAGTGAAGGCCTGAGGCTGCCAGGCTGTGCACGCCACGGAGTCTGTGCTTGGTCCTATAGCTGGTAGAGACTGAGGACTGGATTTAGTGGGTGTATCACAAGGCAGATGGACTGAAAGAAGGGAGACTGGAGGTGAGGAGCCCAGCAGGCAGCCTACTGCCATAGCAAAGAGAGAAATAAAGAGGTCCTAACTAATCATGGTAGCAGGAGAGGAGAGGAGGTGAGCCACTGGGGCCCGGAGGTGATTGGATGCAGGTTAGAAGCAGGCAGAGTGCAGAACGACTTGGGTCACCATGGAACCATTAGTCAGAACTAAGAAGACTGCAGCAGAGGCCGAGTTATACGCAAGGTGTGGAGGGGTGGTGTAAAAAAGAAAAATAACAAAATAATAGGTGCTAGGCACTGATCTAGGAGCTTTATATGAATTATTACATTTAAACCTCAATCAACCCTTTGAGAAGGGTGGCGTTATCATCCCAATTTACAACTGAGAAAACCAAGGCGTAGAGTGACTGCAAGCTTGAATCAGAGCCAGGTGTGGTTTTCAGATCCTGCATCATTAACCCCGCTGTTCCATGACGACCTTGAGACGCTAGTTCTGTGTCTATTGCTTATCCGAGGTCTGGGCTGGAAGTGAGGTGTAGGTAGAGTGTGGGGGGATGAAATCGTCAGGGAGTGTATGAGAGTGAGGGGGGAGGAGGCCGAGGGCTGAATGTGGAGAGAGAAGCTCCGACATGCCAGGGATTTGAGGGGAAGAGGTCCAGTCAGCCAGGAAGCTCCCCAGGAGGATCCAGAAGGCACCCTCCTTTCCGTTCTCTCCAGCCCCCTGAGGGAACCCAACCCTCAGACTGGGCCTCCTGCCCTACTGTTCCTCCCCACAGACCGAAGAGAGAACAGAGGTGGGACTGGCCCTCTCCCAGTGCCGGTTACATAACCTCCCTGAGCTGGTGAGGCAAGGATAGCATTACCTTCTCCTCCCAGAGGCACTGGGAGAGCGGGGCTGAAAGGATTAGGCTCAGCTTTCGGAGGACAAAACTAAGTACTCTAAGTATGCCAACCTGCTCTGGGGTATCGTGAGGACTAATTTTGTCTCCCAGTCCACATGCAGACACAGCTGAGGTTCTATTGACAGAAGCTTTTCAAGGTGTTTATCTCAGCCTCAACAGCCACTGGCCCAAGTCCTGTTTGTGTGTGTTATTGGCTCAAGTGAGCTGTCGCTGTCTGTCTCTGTCTCTCTGTCTCTGACACACACACACACACACACACACCCCATCCCCACTCCCCCACTCCCTCCCCAAAAGCCAGCTTCCTGAGTCATCTCAATCTCAGCCCAATTCACCTGAGACACCTGGCCATTTCTCTTGACATCCCAACCAAGTTTTCTAGCTAAAAGCTGTCAGTCTGGAGGACCTGACTGGTCAATAAATCACATAACAAGCTTCCATAAATTACTGGGGGGGAAGGG
>NW_011922249.1:0-1872 GCF_000151845.1 Pteropus vampyrus
TGCAAGGATAAAACTAACCTGCCACCTTCCCTTGCTGTGAAGCCATCCCAGTCCCCTTTCTAGGTTCAGCTGCTACCAAGTGTCTAGGTTATACTTGAGTGATTGGACACTTCAGAGCAATTACATAGCACTAGTCACTAATTTTTCTCATAGCCTTACTCTTATGTAATCATTTTTAGCCTCATCACATAATATTAACGAGAAGGCCACCTTAAAATTGCAGATCTTGGAACAGGGCATTGAGGTCCCGAGGAATCTGAAGAATTTTCCCTGGTACTTGGAGCTTCTAAACAAGGAAGAAGAGGTTCAAGAGAGTTTACATCCATTAACACCACGGGGTACATCCCTCAGTGCAGCCCGAGGAAGGTACTGTGGAAATATGCTTATTAAGTCTATTCAGGAATCATTATTTGGTGTTTTCATTTTAAGAGAAAATTATATAAATTCTAATCCATGCTGATTCTCAATTGCGTGAGTGCAATTTAAATGTGTCCATTTGATCGGTAGTGCTGTAACTATAGAACAAAAGATGCATAGGAACCGAAAATGTGGTTCAATTGAAATAGTAAAGAGGATCTCTAGCTAATGCACAGATATTATCTGATTTTGGAATGAGCTAAATAGATCTCTCCCTGATACAGTTATCTCCAGAGTTGTAAAAATGGATACACTTTCTCGAGAATAGGTTTAGATGAACATCGAGTTGACAGATAGTACACCTAGTTCCCATATCCCACTCCTCCCCTAGCCATAGCATCTTACACTGACGTGAAACATTTGTTATAATTACTGAAATAATATTAATATATTTTTATTAATTAAAAAAGTCCTGAGTTTGCATTCCGTTTCACTCTGTGCTGGAACATCCTTTGGCCAGAATATCATGTATCACCATTAGAGTGTCTTAAAGCTATCTGTACACAAGTATTCATAGCCCCATTCTTCACAGCAGCTAACAAATGGAAACCACCCCTAAATCGATCTATGAGTGGATAAATAACATGGGATGGGTACCCGTAATGTAATGCTATTCTTACTTGATGACATGAGGCAGTCAAGAGAAAGACAAATAGAGTATGATTCCAGTTAAGTAAGGTCCCTGGAGAAAGCAAATTCATTGTGAGAGAAAGTAGAGATGATCAAGGGATGAAATGGGGAGTGGTGGGGTGATTTTTTAATGCGATGAGAGCGTATGTGGGATAGGATGACACGTTTGGGTAGAGATAGTAGAGATGGTCCACATATAATGAATGTCACTGAAGCTACTGACCTATATACCCACAATAAATATACATATTAAGTATACTTCCTTAAAAAACAAAGTTAAAAGACAGTATTAAAGATGAAGACAGTAGCAGCACATATGAATGCATGTGCTGAGAT
This sequence comes from Pteropus vampyrus, assembly GCF_000151845.1. NCBI lineage: Eukaryota > Metazoa > Chordata > Mammalia > Chiroptera > Pteropodidae > Pteropus > Pteropus vampyrus. The sequence goes on from NW_011922249.1 coordinate 1,384, forward strand.
GGTCTTGTTATATTCGAAATAGAAGTGGGAACTTGGCTGGGTTTATGATGGGCAAGAGGAGTCAATGAAACTCTATCATTGAAACATAGCGTGCATTTTCGTTTCCCCTTTAGGATTATGTCCGATACGCTGGATTCCCTTTAGCTTTCATGCCAAAGGCTCCATTTCCTTTTCTTTCCTGCCCCTCTTTTTGCCCTTCCTTCAGGCACCCAGGAGGATGATCCTGCAGCAGCTCAGTTCATACTTATTAAATGCCCACATCCACACACTCACCTCACGAACTCACCTTGCAAAGTTTCCAGAGTATGTCCTGAGCAGCATCACCAGTGACTAACAGCTACCCTATGTCTTTTTAGCTCTCCCTGAGGTGGTGGTGCAGGATCTCCCTAAAACACCGCAGATGAGGAGGTTCCATTTATCCTCAAGTTGGACTCGCTTTCTTGCACTGATATGACAAAGTTTCCTTTCTCTTTTCAGTAAAATTAGTGA
>NW_011922250.1:0-1870 GCF_000151845.1 Pteropus vampyrus
TCATCTTATATATATATATAATCCTAAAGAATCTACAAGAAAACTATTAGAGCTAATAAATGAACACGCAAAAAACAGTTGTATTTCTATACACTGGCAAAGAGCAATCTGAAAATTAAGGAAATAATCCCTTTTACAATAACAAAAAAGAATAAAATGTTTAGGAATAAATTTAACCATGGGGGTGCAGGACTTTACACTGAAAACTATGAAACACTACTGAAAGAAATTAAAGAAAACTTAAACAAATGAAAAGATATTCAGTATTCATGGTTTGGAAAAGATACTTCATGTTCATTTTCACATAATATCATAAGAATAACAATAATCCCCAAACTATCTACAGATTCAAAGCAATCTATCAAAATCCCAAGCAGCACTTCTGCAGAAACAGAAAAATTGATCCTAAAATTCATATGAAATTGCAAAGGGTTCAAAATAGCCAAAAAAGAACAAAGTTGGTGAACTCACACTTTCTGATTTCAAAACTTAATACAAAACCGCAGTAATCAAAACAGTATGGTATTGACATAAAGACAAACACATAAATGAGTAGAACAAACTTGAATGTTCAGAAATGAACCCATAAATCTACGGTCAATTAATTTTCAACAAGAGTGCCAAGACCATATTGAAAGAGCAGTCTCTTCAATAAATGGTGTTCAAAGAACTGGATATTTGTGTACAAAAGAATGAAGTTGGACCCTTACCTCACACCACAGCAGATAAAACTTGTAGAAGAAAACATAGGCATAAATCTTCATGACCTTGGATTTGGCAATGGTTTCTTAGATTTGATACCAAAAGCACAGTAACAAAAGAAAATAGAAGAATTAGACTTGATCAAAATTGGAAAATTTTGTGCATCAAAGAATACTATCAAGAGAGTGAAAACATGATCTGTAGAATAGGAGAAAATATTTGCAAATCACATAGTTGATAACAATATAGAATATAGAATATGTAAAGAGCTCTTAGAACTCAACAACAAAGATAAGCAATCCAATTAAAAAGTGAGAAAAGGACTCATATCTTCCAAAGAAGATATAAAAATGGTCAACAAGCATGTGAAAAGATGTTCAAAGTCATTTATCATTAGGGAAATGCAAATCAAAACCATAATGTGATACCGCTTCACACACACTAGGTTCCCATAACTTTTTAAAAAATAAAAATAAGTGTTAGTGAGAATGTGGAGAAAGTGGAACCTTGTACATTACTAATGGGAATGCAAATGTTGCAGGCACTTTGGAAAACAATCTGGCAATTCTTCAAAAAGTTAAACAGAGAATTACCATAGGTCCCAGTAAGTCCATTCCTAGAAATATGCCCAAAAGAATTAAAAACAGGTATTCAAACAAATATTTGTACCCAAATGTTGATAGAGTCACTATTTACAATTGCCTAAAGGTGGAAACAACCTAAATGTCCATCAGTGGATGAATAAATAAATTATGGTACAGCCATACAATGGAATATTATTCAGCCCATAAAAAGGAATGGAGTACTGATAACATGCTACAACGTGAATGAACCTTGAAGCCAGTCACAAAAAGTCACATATTGTATGGTTCCATTTATACCCAGAATACATCCATATTTCCAGAATAGGTAAATCCATAGAGACAGAAAATAGACTGGTTGCCAGAGGTGAGGGAAGGGGAAACATGGAGTGACTGCTCACTGTGCATAGAGTTTCCTTTAGGGTGATAAAAATGTCTTGGAGCTCAAAAGAGGTGATAATTGCACGACACTGCAAATGTAGCAAATGCCACAGAATTGTATTAATTTAAATGGTTAATGATTAAATTTTTGTTATGTGAATTTTGTTTCCATTTTAAAAAAAAGAACCAGTACTCCTTGATTCATA
>NW_011922251.1:0-1869 GCF_000151845.1 Pteropus vampyrus
ATTAAGGAAATTAATATTCCTTTAATGGACACGTCAGGACCAGCTGGACATATTTGACATTTACAGAGAACTTCCATCCCAAAACCAGCTGCTTATACGTTCTTCTTTAGTGCACATAGTACATTCTTCAAGAATCGACCACATAATGGGACACAGAGACAGCCTCAACAAATATAAGAGGGCTGAAATCATAACAACCATATTCTCTATCATAATGCTTTGAAGTTGGAGAACAACTGAATAAAGAAAGCAGGAAGAACCACATATACATGGAGATTAAACAACATGCTACTGAAGAATAACTGAGTCAGAGAAGAAAGAAAAAGAGAAATCGAGAGATACATAGAAATGAATGATAATGATAGTACAACATATCAAAACTTTTGGGACATGGCAAAAGCGGTCATAAGAAAGTTTATATCATTACGGGCCTATCTCCAAAAACAAGAACGAGCCCCAATAAACAACCTAATGCTTCATCTTTAAAAACTAGAAAAGGAAGAACAAATGAAGCCTAAAGTCAGCAGAAGGAAAGAAATAATCAAAATTAGTGCAGAAATAAATGAAATTGAAAACAAACAAAAAAAAATAGAAAAAATAAATGCAAAAAAAAGCTGTTTTTTTGAGAAGGTTAATAAAAGTGACAAATCTCTGGCAAGACTCACTAAAAAAAAAAAAAGAAGACCACAAATAAACAGAATCAGGAGTGAAAGAAGAAAAATTACAACAGACACTGCAGAAATACAAAGGATCATACAAGAATACCATGAAAAAGTATATAACACCAAATTTAATAACCTAAATAGATAATGGACCAGTACTTTGAAAAATACAACCTTCCTAGGTTGAATCAAGATGAACTGAAAAATCTAAATAGACTGATAAGCAGCATGGAAATTGAAACAATCATCAAAAACCTACCAAAAACTAAAAGTACAGGCCTAGATGGCTTCACCAGGGAATTCTAACAAACATTCAAAGAAGATTTGATTCCTATTCTCCTCAAACTCTTTCCAAAAAATTGAAGAGGAGGCAATACTTCCTAACTCATTTTTTGAAGCCAATATCAACCTGATACCAAAACCTGGTAAAGATCTCACACACACACACACACACACACACACACACACACACACACACACACACCACACACAAAACTACAGACCAATATCTCGGATGAATACAGATGCAAAAATCCTAAATAAGATACTAGCAAACAGAATACAGCAACATATTAAAAAGATTATACCTCACGATCAAGTGGTCTTCATCCCAGGGGCACAGGGATAGTTTAACATACACAAAATCGATTAATGTAATACACCATGGAAACAAATTAAAAAATAAGAATCATATGATCATATCAATAGATGCAGAAAAAGCCTTTGACAAGATACAGCATCTATTTATGATCAAAACTTCAAAAAATCAGTTTGGAAGAAAAATACCTTAATATAATAAAGGCCATATATGATAAGCCCTCAGCCAACATTATACTTAGTGGTGAAAAACTAAAAATCTTCCCTCTAAGATCAGGAACAAAGCAAGGCTCTCCACTATCACCACTCTTATTCAATATAACATTGACAGTCCTAGCAATAGGGCAAGAGAGAGATATAAAAGGCATTCAAAGAGGTAACAAAGAAGTCAAACTGTCACTATTTGTGGATGACATAATTCTCTATATAGAAAACCCTAAAGATTCCACAAGAACTCTACTAGAAACAATAAGCAAATACAGTAAAGTCTCTGGATATAAAATCAATGTTCAAAAATCCATACTCTAATAACACATCAGAAAAAGAATTGGAAAAAAAATAATTCCTTTTGCAATTGCAACAAAAAGAATAAAATACCTAGGAATAAGTC
>NW_011922252.1:0-1869 GCF_000151845.1 Pteropus vampyrus
TTTCTCACTATCTGGAACAGCTGTTATTTAGAATTAAAGACAGATAAAGAGTTGCTCATTACAAGAAAAATGCTAACGGAGTTTATCATTACCAAACTAATATTATAAGAAATGTTAAAGACACTTATTTAAGAAAAAAAAAAAAAAGGAGCGGGGAGGGTGGCTCCACAGTGTAATGGTTAGCACGTCTACTTTACACACAGAAGGTCCTTGGTTCATGCCCCAGGTGGAGCCATGGACCAGGCCCCAGGTGCGCCAGGCCCCGGGAGCAACGGGCCCCGGGTGCAAGCCATGAGCGTGTGGGAGGAGACATTCCACCTTCGGAGATCCAGTTCTTAAGGGGAAATGTTAACATCCATAGGTCAGGGGTGGAATTGGCGTTGGGGGTGGGGGAGGGGGAGGAATTAAAGAGGGGAAAAGGAAAAGGAAAAAAAGAGGCAAAAATGTAAATATAAATAATAAAATGGCAATAACTAGGTCACTATCAATAATGACTTAAAGTGAAAAAGATTAAATGTTCCAATCAAAAGAAGTATGGGTAGCTGAATGCATAAGAAAACAAGACCCATACATAAGTTTTCTACGAAAGAACGATTTCAGATCAAAAGACACGCACAGACTAAAATAAAGGGATAAAAAAAATACATTTGATGCAAATAGAAACAAAAAAAAAAAGTGAGGGTAGCAATACTTAGACAATAAAGACCTTTAAAACAAAATCTATATTAAGAGACAAAAAAGGGCATTTTATAATAATAAAGAGATCAATCCAACGAGAGGATATAACCCTTGTAAACATCTGTGTACCCAACACAGGAGCATTTAAATACATAAAGCAAATATTAACCAACATAAAGGGGGAGATTGACAAAAATATAGTAATTGTAGGAGATTTTAACATCCCACTGAACTCAAGGAATAGATCTTGCAGACAGAAAATCAAAGAAAGAGTGGCCTTAAATGACACACTAGACCAGATGGATTTAATTAATATTTTAGAGAATTTTACGCCAAAGCAGTAGAATATACTCTTTTCAAGTGCAGAGAACATTTTTCAAGATAGACCACATATTAGTTCACAAAACAAGTCTCAATAAACTTAAGAAGACTGAAATCATACTAAGCATCTCCAAATACAGTCGTATAAAACTAGAAATCAATTACGAGGAATAAAAAAAAAAAGAAAAGAAAAACACATGAACACATGGAGGCTAAATAACATGCTACTGAACAATGAATGGGTTAACAATGAGTTCAAGGAAGAAATAAAAAGATACCCTGAGACAAATGAAAATGAAAACACGATGACCCAAAATATGTGCGACATAGTGAAAATAGTCCTAAAAAAGAAATTCATATCAATAGAGGCCTATGTCATGAAACAAGAAAAATCTCAACAATCTAATCTTACACCTAAAGAAACTATAAAAAGAAAAGCAAACAAATACCAAGGTGAGTAGAATAAAGAAAATAATAAAAATCAGAATGGAAATAAAGAAAATACAATCTAAAAAAGCAATACAATAGATCAATAAATCCAAGAGCTGTTTTTTTGAAATGATAAACAAAATCGACAAAACTTTAACTAGTCTCATTAATAAAAAAATGAGAACCAAATGAATAAAATTAGAAATGAAAGTGACAACTAACACCACAGAAATACAAAGGATTATAAGAAAATATCACAAATAATTATATGCCAATGAATTCGATAATCTGGAAGAAATGGATAAATTCTTAGAAATATACAATCTTCCAAGACTGAATCAAGAAGAAACAAACAAACAAACAAAAAGAACAGATCTATTACTAGTGACAAAATCTAATCATTAATCAAAAAACTCCCAACTAAATAAAAGTTCTAGATGA
>NW_011922253.1:0-1868 GCF_000151845.1 Pteropus vampyrus
CAGTGTCCCCAGGGAAGGACAGAGGATTGAGGAGCCTCCCGCCACCTCCTCATCCCCCAGCAATCAGTTCAGGGCATTCTCTTTGGATTTGATCAGTAACAGATGCCTCTTATTTGGGCAGCTCCCCATCCCAAGACTTAGGTCAGGTTCTGTGACCATTTTAAGGTTAATTCATTGGCAACCTGGCAGCCAAATATTTATCCTACTTTATGAAGAAGAACCTGAGTCACACAGACCATGAGCAGCAGATCAGATTCACTCGAGGTCGGTCTGCAGCCCCATCCTCACCTCCGCCCCTCAGGTCCTATTAGGTGTGTGTGAACCCCAAAACCAGCCATCTGCTCAGATCTTTTCTTAAGCGTTCCTGCTAAGAGGGAGAGATTCTTGTCTAGGGAATGAAAGGAATGAAGAATTAATTTGTTTTTTACTCTAGAACCAAATTGCCTGCAATAACAACCAGAGTCAGTGCTGGGAACACTTAGGCCTCCCTCTCAGGTGGCCCATCTACACACCTCCCTGCTCTGGACTCGAAATCACTTTGTTTCCTGAGGTGCTGGTGTCACTCCCGCTGGAAATGAAGGAAAGGACTTTCCTGCTCACTCCCCACTCCACACCTGCAACCAGCTCAGGGCCCAACATGCGACACACACTCAAGTGTTCTGATGAAAGAGGAAGGAATTATGGTGAATAAATGAGTGAATGAATGAGTGATTCATGATCTCTAAAGAGACTGGCACCTGAATAAAGAGTCTTTGGAGTTCTGGCCACGCAGGACAGGCTCTCTGTCCTTCTAGGGGCTGATACCCATGTCTCAGTCCCTTTGCTACTCCCTAGAGAAATATTACTTCCCATAATTGGCCTTAGGCCCAGAGGTATTAATAATAATTATTATATATCGAAGAATTATAACTTCTCCTCAAATGTCTATCTCATAACTGCCAAGCACAAATGGCCCACAAAGGCCAGAATTTCAGCAAGTTTATGCTCCCCCTTTCTATCCATCACCCTTTCTGCGTTTGCACAAGTCTTCACCTGCCCTCAGCAGAGAGACAATGAGTTTATGACCAAGGACAGGCCGCCAGCTGGTTCTGCTGCCGTAGCCAGCTCCTGCCTGTCCCACTCACTCTTTTCAAGCTCATTCCTTGGACTTTGACTATGCTCGATCATTTATTGACTCATTGGCTCATGTCAGTTGCAAATACCTGGAAAGACCTGATCCACCTCTCAGCCCAGGGCCTGAGTAGTCAAGTGACCACCGGCTTGTTCCTGGTCCCCAGGTGTTATTTCTACTCCAACCCCAGTCTCTAGGGTGTCCTGGGAAATGGTACCTCATGGAGACACAGCTGGGTGATGTAGGCCCATGCAGCTGGAAGGAATCTCCCCTGGTCAGCCAGGTGGTCAGCTGGTCAGTGAAGAACCAGGAGAGGTGCGGGCTGGAGGGGTCTCTGACTCCAGGTCCTGTGTCTTTGCACAACCAAACCCTGCTATCTACTGACACTTGAGAAAGTCTGTGCCTTCTCCCAGACGTGGAGCTGGTGACCTTACATTCTCTGAGCACTGAGATCCTCATGCATTTCTCTCGTGATACACAGATCTGTGTCATTCCTTCAAGGACTTGGATTGGCTGAGAAGTAAGAGGTACCAACTCTGATTGAGACGCCTTTGGAGGAATCAAAGGTCCCACACGGGGCAATGTTCTCTGTCATCTGCACAGCGGAGCTACCCACACCCAATGTCACAAGCAACAACTCCAACTCTGAGAGTTTTGATTTGCATTTCTCTAATGATAGTTGATGATAGATAAAGATGTTGAGCATTTTTTCATGTGCTTGTTGGCTATTTGTATATCTTCTCTAGAGAAATGTTTA
>NW_011922254.1:0-1867 GCF_000151845.1 Pteropus vampyrus
GTTGCAGAAACTATAAAGTACAAATAACTAAAAATCAATGTACAGTGTATCCGAATCACATTTACTGGGAATTAGGCCCTGGGTGTGTGACTAGTGAGAAGGACCTTGTGAGCTGCACAAACCCGCTGGACTTTCAGAAATTTGATCCATGGAGATGTATGTGCCCTGTGACCACAAGAGGGCGCTGTGGGACTACCCTGTGGTTCCTACCCAGCTGCTCAGTGAGGACCACTCACTCAAAGGAGCCTGGGCCTTGGGGGTGGGCCTTGTGCTCCCTGATGGGACTAAGCAGCTGTGTCCTCGCTGGCCTAGCAATGTCCCCCGAGCAAGGTTCTTTGTGTGGTGTCAGCAGGTGCTTCCTTCCAGGGCTCTCCCAGGGGATAAAGCCAACCTTCGTCCTCCTCAGTCTGACTATGAGCTGAGCTTCAGCACCTGGGCTCAGAGAGGTGCTGGGCGGTCACTGGATGGACACACATTTGCATGCACAGCCCCACCTCTGGCGGAGGGTGGAGAAGAAAAGGAGGCCTGGGGCAGCCCAGCCCCACTGTGGGCTCAGGGGCTCCATGCACCATGGCCTGGACCCCCGTCCTCCTCGTGCTCCTCTCTCAGTGCACAGGTGGGTACAGGCCTCGGGGACAGTGGGCATCCCCCACCATCACTGCCCCTTTGCTCAAAATCCTGAGAAATATTCTCTGGTCTCTTGTGCGAGTGATCATGTTTGTCTGTGTTTGCAGGTTCCCTCTCCCAGCCTGTGCCGACTCAGCCGCCCTCCCTCTCTGCATCTCCCGGAGCAACAGCCAGACTCACTTGCACCCTGAGCAGTGATCTCAGTGTTAGTGGTAAAGGCATAAACTGGTTCCAGCAGAAGCCAGGGAGCCCTCCCCGGTATCTCCTGTACTACAACTCAGACTCCAGTAAACACCAGGGCTCCGGGGTCCCCAGCCGATTCTCTGGATCCAAAGACGCCTCGGCCAACGCAGGGCTTCTGCTCATCTCGGGGCTCCAGGCTGAGGATGAGGCCGACTATTACTGTAATATATGGGACGGCAACTCTAAGTCTTACACAGTGATCCCGTCCCAGAAGGAAGTGAGACAAAAACCTCTGTGCTCTCCAGGCCTGTTGCCGTCACCCCTGCTGGGGTCTGTGACCAAGTCTAGCTCAGTGGTGACTTGTGTTGTCAGATCTCATGCAGCACCTGCTTTCCTTGGTCCAATAGTTCTGACAATGTCACGTCCTTCTCTTCAACTTTTAAATTGACTTGCTCATATATTCTCATGGTGTTCATGTTTTCACAGTCAAAGATTCCTTGCTCAGAGATAAATATCTCCCGGTAGACAGAGTTGAGGACGTCAAATCAGGTTGATTGTGGCCATTTCCAGCTCAGGGTCCAGGAGTGACTAAAATTTGCTTTGGTGTGAGAACTTCAAACGAAATTCCGTCAAGCAGAAATGAAGTGTATTTAAATACTATGAGCAAATTATAAAAATTTTAAAAATAAAACAATACCATGTAAAACAATCTCTCATGAATTATTTAAGAATAAATCTGAGAAAATATGAAAATCTTGAACACTCAAAATTACATACTATTGTGAGGCAATTAAATAAAACTGAAATAGATCTTACTAGTTTGTGCCTTAAAATACACAATATTGTTAAGGTAACAATTTTTCCCAAACTGAATGAAAAACTGCCTGCAAGGTCATCAGATAAAATGTCCTCTCAATGAAGGATGAAGTAGGAAAGTTCAGGATGAAATGGAAATAGTACAAAAAAACTGAAATGAAACAATCCTTCACTAGTTTCATGAGACCTGACCCAGAAGAGGCACAGACCAGGTGGGGAGACACTGTCCTGAGGGGTGACG
>NW_011922255.1:0-1867 GCF_000151845.1 Pteropus vampyrus
TCAGGCGAGACCATCAGAGCTGCCATGTTCGCGCTGGGAAGTCATTGCCGTGATCCAGGCCAGGGACGCCAAGGATGCAAGGGAGGACCACCGAGCACGCGGGAATGTTCTGCAGAGAAGGCCAGCAGCAGCGTCCTCAGCTGGTTCAGGGATGGGAGACAAGGAAGCACAGAGGACCATCTCCAGGTCCGGAGAGAGATGTCCCGGGAAGGAGACGGGCTTGGGACGCGAGGCTGTGGGTCTCCCGCGCGGAGGTGAAATACGCCGTCGTGGGCATCTGGAAGGTACAATGCCGTGACCCCCGATGAGGTCCTCGGACAGACGTCGAGGCAAAGGAGGGACCGGGCTGCAGACTGTGACCTGTGTGTGCTCAGGTGCCAGTTGCAGATGGACCCAGGGCAGGGCCCGGTGCGGAGTGAAGCCAGCGGCCGCGGCCGGCCCTCGAGAACTCTCCCTGAGCGGGGCGGTGAGTGCTCCCGTGGCCTGGCAGCCTGTGCCACGTGGGTCACTGTGGGTCAAGGCTCTGCTGGACAGGAAATGCCCAAGGAGAGGCAGCCTGAGGGCTCGTTGTCACAGGAACTGAAAACTGTGGCCTGGACGCTTGTCCTGATGCCACCCTGAGCCCTGCGACCTCGGCCACATCTAAACCGGGAGGATGGTTTTGGCCCAAGTTCTGGCATCATTTGGATAAACGTAGTAAAATAAGATTCAGCTCTGGAGCGGGAACCGGGTTCCGTCCTGCGGGACATCCTTAAACTAAGCGTTTTTCTGTGAATTCGCATATGGAATACAGTGTGATTAAGATTGTCGATTATCAGAAATTACCCGATCTAATTTAAAGCATATTTCTCCAGAAAAGCCGGTGCCCCAGCCATAAGATGCCCAAGTTTCCAATTTTTTGCGCCCGCGGATGGAGAGGGGTTTCCCGCCCTGGACGCTCACGGAGCATGAGCTGTCGTCCTCGATTTCTGCTGGGCGCATCGCTCTGCACACAAGCTCGGGAATCTTTGGCACCTGCGAAGATTGTAACGGGAGAGACGAGCAGGTGCGGACTGACGAGCCGGGATGACAGGCAGCAGACAGGTGGGACGTAATTAGGACTGACGAGGAGCGAGCCTAGCAGCTGACGCAGAGGACCAAAGCAAGCAGGAGGCGAGCGGGGCTCTTGGGCTGTTTATCCGCCCGGAGCCGGAACCGGGGCTGGGGCCAGCGCAGGCCCTTCCGCCGGCACAGCTGCGGTGTCGCCCGCGGCGCCGAGGCGGCGCGCTCCCGGTGCAACCCGCGGGAGTTAGCAGGGTCGCGCGTCCCAAACCGCAGAAGTTCCCTATGATGCCCACGTCACCCTGCAGGTCCCCGAGCTTCTTACCGGTACGCGAGGCGCGGCTCCCGCTTGACAGGACTCAGCACGCACGGGACCCCATCTGCATCATCAGCTCTACCCTGATTCCACGTCCAGGGAAACTGAGGCCCAGAGCGGCGGCGTCCCCCAGGTCACGCGGCCAGTGTGCGCCACAGCGGGCCAGGTTTGGTTGAGCTCACACGGCGACAGGAAGCGAGTCACGTGTTCGCGTTCGGACGATGGGAGGCACAGTAGACTTCCTCCTCATATGAGAAAACCCAAGGGAACCGCGCCACCACTGTCCCCTCAACGATGCGGGATGTGAACCCTGGGCCACGCCCCCTTTGCAGAAGACAGAATCAGGGCCCGAGGGCTCGCGCGGTTCAGGCGGATGTCCCCTCCCAGGACCCCTGTCTGCCTTGAGAACCAGACCTCTGCGAGGGCCTGAGCCGAAAAACGCGCCTCTCCCTGAATCTCAGTCCCCTGCCCCGCACCGGCTGTCACCCCGGGGACCCTCGCGTGGCAGGG
>NW_011922256.1:0-1866 GCF_000151845.1 Pteropus vampyrus
CTTTTCTCTGGGACATTTGTGTAAAACTACTAGACACAATTGACTGACTTTGCAGCTGGCTGAGCTATGGATAACAGCAGGTACAAAGAATAGGCTAGCAAAAATACTTAAAAGAAAAAGCTAGGAAATGAGATGTCTATAGGACCTTTGAATAGTTCTGAAAATTTCCTGGAATAAAGAAGGTCATGCACAAATGTAAGAATGGCCTGTGTTTATGCTTGGGAAACCATGAAAAAGTCCTAAGCTCTCACCTTTGCTTGACTTTGAGGCTCTGCACAAGTGGAAAATGAAGTTAAGGAAGAGTTGTTAACTGCCTGGCTGATGTTGAATAAATGTCTCAACATGCACACAGAGTTCTGCAACAAAGACCATTTAAGAAATTCATTCATAAGCTGATCACAGCACAAAGATTTTAGTTGCCACATACTACAAAGAATATAGATTTTGCGGAATCAATACAAACAAATCTCTAAAACAAAGCAAAGAAAAAAACCTCAGCCTGGGTGAGGGAGACCACTTTACAGAGTTGTCACATTATGTTAAAAAACTGTCCAATTTTTATAAAATTTCATATAAATTTTCAGCAAAAAATTAGTAGTAAGAACCCCATCCCCCCTCCCAAAAAGAAATAAAATAAGACCTATACAAAAGGAAAAAAAGCAGTCAATAGAAACTGCCTCTGAAAAAGTCCAGACATTGGATTTATTAGACAAAGACTTAAATAAACTATTATAAATACATTTAAAGAAATAACATAAATTATATTTAAAGAAACAAGGAGTATAAAATATTTCACCAATAGAGAATAATGGTAAGGTGATAGAGATTATGAAGAAGAACCAAATTGAAATTCTGGAATAGAAAAGTACAATAACAAAAAATTCAGTAGAGATTTGAAGTTGGAGAAGAAAAAGAATTAGCAAACTTGAAAATAGGTCAATTGAGATAATTTAGTCTAAGGAACATAAAGGAAAATGAATAAAGAAAAATAAACCAAACTTTGAGGAAACGATGAAAATAATCAATATACTCATAATAGGAATCTTAAAAAGTAGACGAAGAAAGAGAAAAAAATATTTGAATAAACCATGGTCAAAAAACTTCCCAAATTTAATGAAAAAACATTAAACTACAAATTCATGATGCTCAGAAATCTTCAAGTATCATAAACTCAAAGATATCCAGACATAGACACAGTTTAAACTAACTTTTGAAAGGTAAAAACAAAGAGAATTTTAAAAGCAGAAAGAGAAAAGATGCTCAACATATAAGAGTTTTTAAATAAAATTTAAAGCTAACTTCTCATCAGATACCATGGAAGCCCACGGCAGTAGGATAATATATTTAAAATTTTAAAAGCAAATGACTGTTTTTTTTCCCTTCACTTTTTTTTTTTAATATATATATATTTTTTATTATGGTGACATTGGTTAATGAAATCGAGTAAGTTTCAAGTGTATAATTCAACAATAAGGCATATATATATTGCATGGTGTATTCACATCCCATACTTAGATTTCTTTCTGTCACCACATATTTGACCCCTTCTACCCTATCTACCTCCCCCTTCTCCGTGCCACCCTCTGGTAACCACTAGTCTATTGTCCATGTCCATGAGTCTCTTGTTTGTCCTGTATATTTGTTGCTTTTAGGTTTATGTCCCACATATAAGTGATATCATGTAGTTTTCAACTTTTTCTGTCTGGCTTATTTTGCTTAGCATGATTATCTCAAGATCCATTTATGTTGTCTCAAATGGTAGTATTTCATCTCTTTTTATGGCTGAGTAATATTCCATTATATATATGTACCACAGCTTCTTTATCCAATTATCTATCGTTTGGTTGCTTCCATAGCCTGGTCAAC
>NW_011922257.1:0-1866 GCF_000151845.1 Pteropus vampyrus
GGCGTGGTGACCGAACCTTTTAGAGGAATGGCTCTCCAGGCCCCGATAGCAGCGGCCGCTGTTTGACTAAGGATCCCAGCGGACAAACTGCGTTGTTTACGTTCAGAGGCAAAGTCTCCCCTCCCACATATCTTATCAGCAGTCCAGGTGGCCGTGGGAGACCGGGGATTTTTCTGGTTGCGCATTGCCTGAGTTTCCCCCCTGTCAAGAAATTCTGCTTTCCAAGTTAAAAACTCTCCCCTATTCAGCACAGATTGGGCCACTCTTGTCCATTCTCCCGGCAACAGAAAGCCATCGCCAGGCAAACTTTCAAGTATGGACAAGGTAAAGGGAGCTGTGAGGCCATAGCTCTTTATAGCACTGTGTAAATCTTTGACAGTTTTAAATTTTTCCGTTTTACAGTAGGCAAAAGGTTCTGATAGTCTCCCTCATTTTCAGAATCGTTATGTGGGTCTTTCCCTTCTTCCTCAGATTGTGCCACATCGTCATAAGCTGGGTCATCAGGTGTGCTGGCTCTAGGGGCCTCTTGGGCGTCAGTAGACGCCTCCTGAGTTGTATCCGGGTCCTGTGAGGGTTTGGTACCGGATCGAGTCATGATGGGGAAAACAAAGGGTTTGGCCCGGGGTCCCTTAGGGGGCTTAGATTGAGGCCCCGAAAAAATAGAATTTTGTAGAGCGGAGACTTCTAATTGTAAATTAGCCAATTCACTCTGTAAAGTAAAGACGCTTTTGAGGCTTTGAATTTGTTGTTGCAGTTGTTTCTTTGTCTCCAAAAAGGGGTCAAGAACCGCCTGAGGGATATGGAGGGGGTTGTAAGGAGGGGGGCACGTGGCAGGCCTCCCTGCAGCAAAAAAGGTATGAGATGAAGGCCAAACAGGCTCATGATATTTGGCGGCCTCGTCCTCCAGAACAGTTGCATCTCCGGGATCAAGGGGTTCAGGGCTGGGTTTTGGGATTATGGGGTATATTTGGGGAAGAGGGTCTCCCAACGGAGGCGAGGGCTCTACGTCCACGACTACAGAAGTACAGGGGGAAGAGGTAGCTCCACCTTTAACGGATGGGGGACGAGAGAGCTGTTTGAGCGTTTCAGTGGCTACCGATAGCAGCTGTCTCTTATTACTATCAGTTTCGGCCCCTTCAATGATATCTCGAATGAGTCCCCAATAACTGAGACAACTAACGGGGACAGCATTTGGTCCCTCTTTTTCCAGTAATCTATTTAAATCTTTTCCTACTTTTTGCCAACTCAAGGGATGAATATCTGGGCCGCTAATAATGAACCACGGACATTTTTCATCAACAAAACAGAAAAAACTAACCAAATCCTTTTTCTTAACCCGAATTCCTCTCTCCCTTAACGACTTCTTTATCTCTTTGATAAAGGTCTCCTCTCTGGAGATTGAATGGCCCATGTTAAAAATGGGACAGCAATGACTTACCCGCCGTTCCGACGTCTGGGGGTCGCAGCCGCCGGGAAGGCACTCCTAGGTGCGTGCACGCCTTTCACGAATTACGCTGTCCGGTAAAGGTCCGTGCCTCGAGCCCCACGTTGGGCGCCACTTGTCCCGACCTGCAGGACCTAGTTATTGCGTAGAACCCGAGGAGGACCGTACCTTGAAGAAAACATGGGCAGGAGAAAAGAATGGAGGCAAGACAGTGTTCTGATCAAGCCTCAAAATTTTATTGTCGAACGGTTATATTTATACACTCAAGTGGAGAGGGCAGGGGCGGGACTGATCAGGGAAGAGAGTATTTGTTACAAGCTCATTGGCGTCCACCAGATGAGGTGACTTCTACTTGGCTAGTCAGAAACAGGTGGGCTGTGCCAGCAGTTGCAGGCTTAAGGCTCCCGACAGTTCCCTTGTAT
>NW_011922258.1:0-1863 GCF_000151845.1 Pteropus vampyrus
TGATGAGGAAGTGCACGCAGACCTGTTTGTCCATGCACCGCAGAAACGGGAGGGAGAGAGATGTGTGTGCATCTGTCTTGAAGTCTGATTCACAAAGCGGACAGCAGCAAGGAGCAGAGACGTTAGGAAGGAGCCCCAAGTCATATAGGATGAAAAGAGATCGCACACAAAGGTGGCTCGAGAACGCCCGTTGTCCACACCCCGAAGAGGTGGAGGTCCTGGAGGCGGCCAGTCTTATAAGGTAGACCAGGGTCCACACAGGTTTCCTTCGAAAATCCACCGTATACATATATATGCATATAGATGAACATATATATGCATATATTTGTATATGGTAGATCTGGCAAATAGCTCTCTACTGACGTCCTTTTTGAGCCGGAACTGCAGACTTCCGAGATACGGCTCACTTGCGGCAAATTCACGGCCCTCCCGGCGCCTCGGGGCTCTGAGGGCGATGCTCGGTCGTCTGCGGGTAATGGGGTACAGAAGTTGCAGAAGCACTCACTGACACTTTGAGCCCCTAGAGGTACAAACGGCGTCTCATTCCTCTCTGTATCCTCGTGCAGAGCTCCAGGCCACCCACAGACAGCGGACCCAGGGAGGCTTTGGCCCCTCCGTCCCTGGAGGCCGTCACCCGCTGGAAAGAGGTCAGTTGGGGGACACTGCAGACAGCTGTGGGTCTGATTTCGGCCTCCGGGCCTTATGAGCTTTGCGATCACCTCTTCGAGCCTTTCATTTCTTCATTTTGAATGCGTCCACGGGGACCATTACGACCATCCCAGGCAGAAAGGTGACGGAGAGGGAGGTGTCTGCTTCCGTCCTGAAGTCTGATTTCCAATGCGGAAAGCAGGAAGGAGCAGAGGCCTTAGAAGGAGCCCCGGGGCCTCTGGGATGAAAAGAGATCATGCTGAATTGTGGCTCTGGAACGCCCGGTGTCCACACTCCGGGGAGGTGGAGGTGGTGGGGGCGGCCTGTCTTCTCTGGTGGCCCAGGGGTCCACACAGGTTTCCTTCGAAAATCCACCATATACATATATATGCATATAGATGAACATATATATGCATATATATGTATATGGTAGATGTGGCAAAAAGCTCTCTACTGACGTCCTTTTTGAGCCGGAACTGCAGACTTTCGAGATACGGCTCACTTGCGGCAAATTCAGGGCCCTCCCGGCGCCTCGGGGCTCTGAGGGCGGTGCTCGGTCGTCTGCGGGTATATATATGTATATATATATATATATATATATATATATAGAGAGAGAGAGAGAGAGAGAGAGAGAGAGAGAGATAGAGAGAGAGAGAAAGAGTGAGAGAAATGGACAGATACATAGATAGATAGGTAGATAGAGAGAGAGAGAGAAACAGAGAAAGAGAGAGAGATAGAGATATAGAGATATCTATAGATTCAGATACAGATATAGATATAGCTATATCTAGGGAAGCTCTGGCCAAAAGCACTCTACTGACGTCCATTTTGAGCCGGAACTGCAGACTTCCGAGATACGGCTCACTTGCGGCAAATTCACGGCCCTCCCGGCGCCTCGGGGCTCTGAGGGCGATGCTCGGTCGTCTGCGGGTACTGGGGTACAGAAGTTGCAGAAGCACTCACTGACACTTTGAGCCCCTAGAGGTACAAACGGCGTCTCATTCCTCTCTGTATCCTCGTGCAGAGCTCCAGGGCCACCCACAGACAGCGGACCCACGGAGGCTTTGGGCCCCTCCGTCCCTGGTAGGCCGTCACCGCTGGAAAGAGGTCAGTTGGGGGGACACTGCAGACAGCTGTGGGTCTGATTTCGGCCTCCTGGGACCTTATGAGCTTGCGATCACCTCTTCGAGCCTTTCATTTCTTCATTTTGAATGC
>NW_011922259.1:0-1863 GCF_000151845.1 Pteropus vampyrus
TCATTTGGGGCTCCCCAGCCCAGGATCCCAGACCAGGGAAGAGGAGATTCCAATAACTCTGTCAGTAAAAACCAGAGGGGACTCAGCCATTTGGGCGAGATGGAAGGAGACTGAAACCCTAGATGCCCTTTAAAAGGCCCACGCTCAGGCTTCTGACCTGCGGACACTAACCCAGGACACCGGAGGTGGGTCAGAGGCTCACGCAGGATTCGTACCGATAAAGTCTGCATTACCTGGCACCAGAACAAGGGCTGGAAGGGCAGCCACCATTGTACCTTAGTCTGGCCCCCATAGTGGGCAATCTACAGACTGCTCCAGCTAGACTCTGCAGAACCCTCCCACAGGGCCATTAGGAAACTCTGGCCAGAGAGGATCAGCCCACCCCACCCAACCTGCAGATTGCCTGGGGCTTTATTACTGGACATCGGCCACACCCTGCATCAGTTCAGGGCCAAGCATTTATAGCTGGCAGCCAGCACTGTGACTGTGCATTTCCAAGATAGTTTCAGGCAAATCACTGCTGCCAACACGAACTTGGGCAGATCTCGGGATCTGTGAGCCAGTCCCAGACAGCAGCTGGTCTTGCTGTAATCTGGGACTTCTGTGGGAATGTGGGAAAGGTTATCGAAGTTGCAGCAAGACTGAGGTTGTATTGATATGACTACTATTGTCTCCCTGAGAACCCGCTCCACCTTACCCACAATGGCCCCACGTGGCCTATTGACAGTGGACCGCCACTGCCCTGCCTGTCCCCCTTAGGTCTCCCAATCCACACAGGCAACAAACTTCGGCTAGCACAAGGTGGGCACTGAACAGAAATCTGTGGCAAGCAAACCTCTGCTGCCTGCAAGAGTTGCATTACTGTGTCTGGGGAGCGCAGTAGTCTATGGGACCACCCCAGATGGCAGCTTGTCTCACTGTGATCTGTGACTACAGCTGAAACCTCCAGGCACAGAAGTTGAAGCAAAACTGAGGCCGTATTGGCATAACAGCTCTTGTCTCCCTGCGATCTTGCTTCACCCAAGCCACAAAGTGCCTGCAGCTCATTGACAGGCAGCTTCCTATGCTCTGCTTGGCATTGGGGTGGCGCATTCTGTGCAGGCAACAGATCTTGGCTAGCACAGTGAGCACATTTCAGGGAAAACAGTTGTGAGCAGGCCACTGCTGCCTGTACAAGCTGCAATATCTCTTGAGGGCACCACAGAGGACTGTCGGATTACCCCCAGACAACACCTTGTCTCCATCTGATCCGTGACTACTGCAGGAACATACAGATGCAGAAATTGCAAAAAGCTGAGACTATTGATCTGACGGCCCTTGATTCCCTGAGCTCCTGACCCATCTAATATATAAGTTCCCACATGCATTGATAGGCTGCCCTGCCCTAGGGTGGCGCATTCAGGCCCAAGTTGGGCCGCAGCTGACCTTGCTATAATTGGAAACTTATATAGGGAGCCACAGAGACTGTGCTGGCTTGTAAAATGACACTGCAGTGGCAGGGGGAAATTTACTCAATAGATCCAAGAGACTCCCAGGGTTCCCGCGCCACCCAACATGCATATCACTCAGAGGCTCTTCCAGTTTCAGAGACTTACTGGCAACTGACAGGCAGTGTCAGGCCTTTTGGAGCACTGGTCTCTCTGTTAAACTGCCATAGGTCAGGGACAGGAAATAACCAGACCACTGCCTACAGTGTTGTCTCTTACACTTACCTATAGATCCAGCATAGGCAACAACTATCTGCAGTTCACTTCGTAGTTCTCACCAGGTAGCCCTGAACAATCAAAAGCAGTGACTGAACCTGGTCTACTGGTGAGCTCCTCCCAAGGGCCACAAAACCAACACATCTGGAGGCTGGCACTA
>NW_011922260.1:0-1862 GCF_000151845.1 Pteropus vampyrus
CCAGGACAAGGGGTTTGTTACCTAAGTGCTATGGAATCAGTGGTGGGGATAAGGGTAGAAAGCACATCAGGAAGGACACCTACACTGATGTACTGGTTAAGAGAATGAGTCCTAGAGCCAGAGAGCCTAGCTTGAAATCTCTTCTGCTACATATAAGCTGTGTGGATTGAGCAAGTTGCTTAACTTTTTAGTGCTTAGTTCACTCCAGTACAAAATGGGCTTAATAGAAACTTTATCTCATAGAATTATGAGAATCATATCGATTAATATATATAAAGATTTGAAATGGTGCTCACTGTACAGTGTGTGCTATATAAATCTGTAAATATTAGCTAAATTTCTGCAATGATTACTTTTGTGTTTGAGTAGGGATATGGGTTGAGTGCATAGTCCAGGGGCCCACTGATTAGTGAGACTGACATAGGGACTTTGACAAATCTGTGTTGTTGACTGTATCATAGCTGAGAGGGACTTGTAATGAATTTACTATTACCTCAGGAGTTTGTTAGTGGTTCTGATCAGTATTGGGTGAGTAAAATGTTTAGGGATCCTGTGATGTTTTGCATATAAATTAATGCAACCAGCAGGGGGAGTGACCCTACTAATGTGTAGAATAGGAAGTACAGTCCTGCGTTTAGTCGTTCTGTTTGGGCTCCTCATCGTGTGATAATGATCAGTGTTGGTACTAGGGTTGCTTCGAATAGGATGTAGAAGAGGATCAGTTCTGTGGCTGTGAATGTTATGATGAGAAAAATTTGTAGCGAGATTAACATTGTAATATATAGTTTTTTTCGTGTGTAGGTTTCTTTAGTCAGGTGGAATTGGCTTGCGATAATTATTAGTGGAAGTAGTCATATGGTTAGTATCAGTAGCGGGGTCGATAGGGAGTCCAGAGAAGTATATGAGGGATAGGTTTAGGCTGTTGTCGTTGAATTGGTTTAGTAGCGGAAGGCTAAGTAGAGTAATAATTAGACTGTGAGCTGTAGTATTAATTCAGATTATGTTGTTTTTTGATAGTCAGGTTAGAGGGATTAGTATAATTGTTGGTATAATAATTTTTAGCATTGTAGGAGGTTCAGGTTTTGTACGTAGTCTACGCCCATATGTGTTTGAGACCATTACTAATAGGGACAGTCCAAGGGCAGCCTCGCAGGCTGCAAAAACTAATAGGATAATAGGAATTATGCTGGCTAGTACCAAGTTGGAGTTAAGAATTGTTAAGGATATAGTTACAAATAGGGATAATATTATGCCTTCTAAGCATAGGAGTGAGGATATTAGGTGGGATCGATATATTAGTAGGCCTAGTAGTGATACTGTAAATGCTAGTGCCATATTTATATATGTTAGGGCCATTTGATAATTATGATTGTAAACATAATCTAATGAGTCGAAATCATTTGTTTTTATTAAACTAATTATCAGTTATTCGGCCCATTCTAGTCCTTTATTGAATCATTCGTAGGCAAGACTGATGGCTAGTAAGGAGATTAAAGTAAGTGACATGGTGAGTATAATTGTTAGGTTGTTTGTTTGGATGGCTCATGGGAGTGGCAAGAGTAGGGCAATTTCTAGATCGAATAGAAGGAATGTAATTGCTACTAGGAAGAATTTTATTGAGAAGGGGAGGCGGGCGGATCCTATTGGGTCGAAGCCGCATTCGTATGGGCTTGATTTTTCGGCGTACGTGTTTATTTGTGGTATTCAGAATGCGATTAGCACTAGTAGTGATGCCAGTAGAGTGTTGGTGAGGAGTGTTACTATTAGGTTAATTACTCTTTTTCGGATTGTACCGAAGCTAATTGATTGGAAGTCAATTATACTATTTATACTAAAAGGGTAGGAACCCTCATCAAATAAGA
>NW_011922261.1:0-1862 GCF_000151845.1 Pteropus vampyrus
CGGGGCCTCTGGGATGATAGAGTTCCTGCTGAATTGTGGCTCTGGAACGCCCTGGTATCCACACTCCGGGGAGGTGGAGGTGCTGGGAGCGGCCTGCCTTCTCTGGTAGACCAGGGGTCCATCCAGGTTTCCTTGGAAAATCCACCATATATATATATGCATATATATGTTCATCTATATGCATATAGATGAACATATATATGCATATATATGTATATGGTAGATCTGGCAAAAAGCTCTCTAGTGACGTCCATTTTGAGCCGGAACTGCAGAATTGCGAGATACGGCTCACTTGCGGCAAATTCACGGCCCTCCCGGCGCCTCGGGGCTCTGAGGGCTATGCTCGGTCGTCTGCGGGTACGGGGGTACAGAAGTTGCGGAACCACTCACTGACACTTTGAGCCCCTAGAGGTACAAACGACGTCTCATTGCTCTCTGTATCCTCGTGCAGAGCTCCAGGCCACCCACCGACAGCGTACCCAGGGATGCTTTGACCCCTCCGTCCCTGGAGGCCGTCACCCGGTGGAAAGAGTTCAGTTGGGGGACACTGCAGACAGCTGTGGGTCTGATTTCGGCCTCCGTGCCTCTTGAGCTTTGCGATCACCTCTTTGAGCCTTTCATTTCTTCATTTTGATTGCGTACACGGGGACCATTACGACCATCCCATGCAGAAAGGTGAGAGAGAGGGAGGTGTCTGCTTCCGTCCTGAAGTCTGATTTCCAAGCGGAAGCAGGAAGGAGCAGAGGCCTTAGGAAGGAGCCCCGGGGCCTCTGGGATGAAAAGAGATCGTGCTGAATTGTGGCTCTGGAACGCCCGGTGTCCACACCCCGGGGAGGTGGAGGTGCTGGAGGCGGCCTGTCTTCTCTGGTAGACCAGGGTCCACACAGGTTTCCTTCGAAAATCCACCATATACATATATATGCATATAGATGAACATATATATGCATATATATGTATATGGTAGATCTGGCAAAAAGCTCTCTAGTGACGTCCATTTTGAGCCGGAACTGCAGACTTTCGAGATACGGCTCACTTGCGGCAAATTCACGGCCCTCCCGGCGCCTCGGGGCTCTGAGGGCGATGATCGGTCGTCTGCGGGTACTGGGGTACAGAAGTTGCAGAAGCACTCACTGACACTTTGAGCCCCTAGAGGGACAAACGGCGTCTCATTCCTCTCTGTATCCTCGTGCAGAGCTCCAGGCCACCCACAGACAGCGGACCCAGGGAGGCTTTGGCCCCTCCGTCCCTGGAGGCCGTCACCCGCTGGAAAGAGGTCAGTTGGGGGACACTGCAGACAGCTGTGGGGCTGATTTCGGCCTCCGTGCCTTATGAGCTTTGCGATCACCTCTTCGAGCCTTTCATTTCTTCATTTTGAGTGCGTCCACGCGGACCATTACGACCATCCCTGGCAGAAAGGTGAGGGAGAGGGAGGTGTCTGCTTCCGTCCTGAAGTCTGATTTCCAAAGCGGAAAGCAGGAAGGAGCAGAGGCATTAGGAAGGAGCCCCGGGGCCTCTGGGATGAAAAGAGATCGTGGAGAATTGTGGCTATGGAACGCCCGGTGTCCACACCCCGGGGAGGTGGAGGTGCTGGAGGCGGCCTGTCTTCTCTGGTAGACCAGGGTCCACACAGGTTTCCTTCGAAAATCCACCATATACATATATATGCATATAGATGAACATATATATGCATATATATGTATATGGTAGATCCGGCAAAAAGCTCTCTAGTGACGTCCATTTTGAGCCGGAACTGCAGACTTTCGAGATACGGCTCACTTGCGGCAAATTCACGGCCCTCCCGGCGCCTCGGGGCTCTGAGGGCGATGATCGGTCGTCTGCGGGTACTGGGGTACAGAAGTGTG
>NW_011922262.1:0-1860 GCF_000151845.1 Pteropus vampyrus
AAGGTGGGGGGGTCAAGAGCGGACTGAGAGGCGGGCGCTGTTGCTGCAGCTACCGGGCTGGGAGACGCAGGCGGCTGGGGCTGTGGGTGCAGATTCTCGTCTGCAGGTTATGGCCACACTCAACCTGTCCTTCAGCGCCTCCCGCTGTGCGGCTGGTCGGACTTCATGCAGCGGCTGCTGCTGCTTCTCCCTCTAGTTTACATGCTTTGGGAGGACCGTGAGAAGATGACCCACAGTCGGGCCCCCTGTGCTGCTCTGAGCAGCTCCCTGTAAAAAGAAATGCAAGTTAGAACAGGAGGATGATGATTGCCCAGTAATAATGAAAACGGTAACTGAAACAGGGCTCTGTGCTGGTCCTGATGACTGGATTCTTTGTGCACATCAGGATATATAGAGGGTCATGCAGTACCATGTACCAGCGGCTTTTCTGCACCTGATGTGTTAGATGTTTTCTTGTGAAGAAAATGATCAGACAACTGGAGACGTGTAGTGTGAAGTTGCCAAAAGGAGGATTCAGGAAATTGAGGACAGGAAAATTGACAAAGATGAAGAAGTTGAAACTGATGGAAATATTAACCATCTCCCATCTTGTCCTTTAGGACACCATGAAAACAGCCTTGAAGAGAAAATTTGATGAAGTCTTTACAAAGAAAACAACTGAGTCCATGAGCCATCCTTCCATGGAGCTTGTGTTCTGGAAAACTCTCCCTGAACTTTCTGATAAGCTAAAGCTGTCATCCAATGCTAAACTGCATGGAAGAGAGCCAAACTAAGTATACTGCTGCTGGCACTGCCTTCCCTAGCAGAACTGAACTGTTCTTGGAACCTGGCAAACAGGAATGCCTATTTACAATAGTTTGCAGACAGCTGCTTGCACAGAAGAGATGAAACTCTAAAAACCTGTTTCTATATACTAAAAATGTCAAATTTTAGAAGGCACATGTGTTCAGTCCTGAGCCTACTAATATAATATAGGGACTTGAAAGTTTTATTAAATGGGCGTATAATATCTCACTGTGATTTGGGGTGGGACACTCATTTTGGTTAGCCTTTTCCTGAATTCAACTTTTGTCAAGAAAGCTTGTCTCAAGGGAAAAGCTGCTTTCTAGAGTAGGAGTCCTCAACTCTTGGAGCAGCTAACCAGTACCAGTCCATGGCCTGTTAGGAACTAGGCTGTACAGCAGGAGTAGCAGGTGAGTGAGTGAAGCTTCATCTGTATTTGTAGCCACTCCCCAGCACTAGCTTCACCACCTCAACTCCATCTCAGATCATCAGGCATTAGTTTCTCACAGGAGCACCAGTCCCTGGTGCCAAAAAGGTTGGGGACCGTTGTTCTAGAGAGATGTGAGACTAATAGTCTGCAAGGCAAGTATAGAAGCTCTATGTGTAAGGGTGACTTATATCACCTGTCACATTGTTTAAACCATTCAAATATTTGGAGAATATTCAGATACTAGAGTTGAAAAAGGTGCGTTAAGAAAGAATAGTCTGGAGATTTCCTATCAAATGGCAGAGTATGTAAACACTGTGCTTGCCTCTTCTTACAACCACATCAAAATTAAAACTAAATTACAGAATAGCCATCATTTGGGAGTCTCCTGAAGTCTAGCTGAACAGAAGTCCTACAACTAAGGATGTAGAGAAGAAGCCACATGAGACAGGTAGGAGGTGTGGAGATGCAAAATGAGGTGGTCCCACATTCTCTTGTGTGGTTAAAAACTGGGAGCGATATCTCAGCAGTGGAGGTTCCCCCCTGAAGAATGAGGGGCCCAGCCCTACACTAGGCCCCCCAGCCCAGGGTTCCAGTGCTGTGGAGATAAGTTCCCACAACTTACTTCTGGCTTTGAAAACGCCAGAGAT
>NW_011922263.1:0-1859 GCF_000151845.1 Pteropus vampyrus
AAAGATGGTGAATAATATGATCCATCTTGTGTAGATAAAAATTCCAAAATACTTTACATCTATTTTTTAATGATTTTGTGAAATGAAAATAATACCTTAGAAGGAATCAACAGTAGATTCGATAAAATAGAAGATTGAATATGTGATTTGGAAGATAAGGTAGCAGAAAACACACAATCAGAACAGCAAAGGATAAAAGAACCCTCCCTAAATGAAGATAATTTAAAGGATCTTTGGCATAACACCAAGCATGCCAATATTTGTATCATGTGGGTACCATAAGGAGAAGAGAGAGAGCAAGGAATTGGAAACCTATTGGAAAAAAATAATGATGGAAAACTTTCTTAATCTGGTGAAGGAAATAGACATCAGAACCCAGGAAGCACAAAGAGTCCCAAACAAGATGAACCCAAAGAGATTCAGACTAAGACACATCATAATTAAAATAACAAAGGTTAAGGACAAAGGGAGACTCTTAAAAGCAGCAAGAGAAAGCAGTTAGTTACCTACAAAAGTAAGACTGTCAGCTGATTTCTCAACAGAAATGTTGCAGACCAGAAGAGATTGACATAAAATATTCAAAGTGATGAAAACCAAGGGCCTAAAACCAAGATTACTCTACCCAACAAGGCTGTCAATTGAAACTGAAGAATAAGTAGTTTCCCAGAAAATAAAAAGCTAAAGGAGTGCATCACCATTAAACCAATATTACAAGAAATGTTAAAGGGGCTTTTTTTAAGAAGGAGAAAAAAAAAGATTAAAACTATGAATGATAAAATGTCAATAACTACATATCTATTAATAATTACTTTAAATGTAAATGGTTTAAATGCTCCAATCAAAACATACGGTAGAAGAATGGATAAAAAGACCATTACATATGCTACCTACAAGAGACTCACTTCAGATTTACTGATTTTCATTCAGTAAAGGAATGAAAAAAAAAAATCATGAAAATGAATACAAAAGAGGAAGGAAGGGAGGAGGGAGGGAGGGAGGAAGGGAGGGAGGGAGGGAGAGAGGGAAGGAAGGAGGGAAGGAAGGAAGTAAGGAAGGAAGGAAGGAAGGAAGGAAGGAAGCAAGCAAGCAAGCAAGCAAGCAAGCAAGCAAGCAAGCAAGCAAGCAAGCAAGCAAGCAAGCAAGGAAGCGAGCCTGGGTAACAATACTTACACCAGACAAAATAGATTTTAAAACAAGCCAATAACAAGAGACAAAGAATTACCCAGTAATTCCAATTATGAGTATTTATCTTAAGAAACCCAAAACATTAATTCAAAAAGACGTATGCATCCATATATTCATTGTCACACTATTTGCAATAGCCAAGATGTGGAAGCAACCTAAGTTTTCATTAATAGATAAATGGATAAAGAAGAGGTGGTACATATATACAATGGAATATTACTCAGCCATAAAAAGGAATAAAATTTTGCCATCTGTAATAAGTATATACATACAGGGTATTATGCTAAGTGAAGTAAGTCAGACAGAGAAAGACAAATACTATATAATTTCACTTATATGTGGGATCTAAAAAACAAAATAAATGAACAAACAAAACAGAAATAAACTCAGATACAGAGAACATTCTGAGGGTTGCCAGATGAAAGGGAGTTTGGGGGAGATTGGTGAAGAAGGAAAAGAGAGTAAGAAATACAAATTGGTAGTTACAAAATAGTCGTGGGATGTAAAGTATAGCATAGGAAATATAGCCATTGCTATTGTAATTACTATGTACGGTGTCAGATGGGTACTAGATTTATTGGGTGATCACTTTGTAAGTTACATAAAAGTACAATCATGCTATGTAACTGAAACTAATATAATGTATGTCAACTAACTGAAAAATAAAAGTATGA
>NW_011922264.1:0-1859 GCF_000151845.1 Pteropus vampyrus
TGAGCGAGACATGGAGCAAGCCCCAGAAATCTGTCAGATGAGCATCCCTCGGCGTGGACAATCTCGCGAGATGTCGAGAGGAAAATGCAACGGCTCGTTACTGTGGTGGATTGTGGGCCAGGCATTGGTGCTGCGCTGGGGCCCGCCCACGGCAGTGCGGCTGTGGAGTGAGCCGCATACAATCTTTGCAGGAAAGAGTCTGGGGCTGGGATGCCTTCCTTTAAGCCTTTGTGACCAGGCTGGGGCAGGTGGTGGTGTCAGAGGGTCTCAGGCAGAATCTACCAGCAGTCAGACACGCACTGGGCAAGGCCTGGCCGCCTTTCTGGGACCTCAGGTCAGCGGCGAAGCCAAAAGACTCGCTGACGGGCAGGTAGGACAACATGGGGGTGCCGGCCACCTGGGACTCTTCCTAGACGTAGTCCCGCTTCCTCTTCAGGATTTCATAGATGCTACCAACCTCTTGTTTCAGACAGATCTCCACAAAGTGGGTGGCCTCCAGAAGCTGGGCTGGCTGTCAGCATGCTGGCTAGAGGCAGCGCCAGGCTGGGGGATGATTTGCAGCATCACATCACAGACGTCAAAGGGCTCATCCTGCATCTTCAAACATGGCACCCTTTCTTTGGTGGCCCGTTGGAAGCTAGCCATTATGCTGTCCTTGGTCTTGCTGAGGTACTGCACACCCTTGGTGATGTCTGTGAGGATGTTGAGGTTGGTGCTGGCAGGCCCAAAGCATCAGATCTTGCGGGCCTCGGCTATGTCCCATTCCTACTCTCAGCCAGTTATTGGGCCCCTGCTGGAGGTCCTGGCGGGCGGACAACTCGCTCTTGTTAATATCCTTGACCAGGCTGTCAGGGAAGGGCTAAGCCTCCGTGTATAGTCGGTGGTACTTGTTGGGGGACTTGGACAGGCACAGCACATTCAACTCAGCTGACCATCTCACGGTGCAAGATTTCTTGATTAAGATGCAGGCATCTCCTCCTCCAGGTCCATCAGGCAGATCTCCATGTGTATCTCACTGGTCCCTATGATGCACTCCTCAATGATGCATTGCATCATGGTCTCCGACTTGGCTAGCTATTTCAGACCCTCTACCAGTTTGGAGAGGTTGGCCAGGTTTTTGGCCTCCATGGTGATCCTAAGGACAAGGTTCACGCTAAACTTCATCACCTGCATGTTGTGAGTGTGCGCGAAGATGGTGATGGTGCCTGTCTTCATCAGGAACTGGCCCACACTCACCAAGCCCACAATGTTCCCGCAAGGCACTCCCGCTGTGGACTCTACCTAACTCCAGACAGTTCCTTGATGACTGGCTCTACTTACGTTTATCCTGGCAGGACAAACAGAACAGTGCCTGAAATACAGTAAATACTCATTGAAATTTCTTCTGAAGGAATGGGAAAAAAACAGTGTTGAGTGTCCCATTCCCTTCCCTACTCTTACTGGCCTCAAGGACATTTCTGTTGCCTCTGAAATCTTGAAATATAAATCAAAAGAAATGGCATCAAGTGTTCATGGTGAGCGCTGGTGCAGAGCAAGCCCCAGAAACGTGTCAGGTGGAGCATCCCTTGGCGTGGACAGACTGGTGAGATATGAGGAGAATGCGACTATTGTTGAATTGATTAGAACCTTTATTCACTTTTGGACATCTGCTTATCCATGTACCTGGACATCAGTGCAGTCTGTGTACTGTTTTCAAATGCAGGCATCTTTACGATGTGTTTTTCTGGCTTCGCATGATGTGGTTGTCCTCGGTAGAAATTAGCATACTGCCAGTGTCCAGGACCTAGAAGTATACTCAGTGGTTATTTTTTTATTTAGATCTTTGTCTTGAACTCAGTTTTTATTTATTCAGTTCATGA
>NW_011922265.1:0-1857 GCF_000151845.1 Pteropus vampyrus
GCAGCCCCCGCGGACACGGCCCCGCACGGGCAGTGCACTTCGCTGAAATCTTCAATTTGGGAGGACCGCGGCCTTCCAACACGGTCCCTCTCCATAAATGCGAAGTCTTAGGATTCGAGACAAAGCCAACACCGCTGTTCACCCTCCACACTCGGTGCGTGCGGGCCACAGGGCCCCCTATAAACCCCTCTCTGCCCTAACGGCAGCGGACACACACCAACGACACGCACCAACGACCGAGCACTGCGCAAATGCGTTTCTCCCTCGCCTCAGTTTACGCTCCCACAGTCCCGCACTGCGAGTACTACAACGATCATTCTACAGACGGCTTCTAAAAAGCACGTCTGCAGAGGTGACGTGACCACCTGAAGTCACAGCTAACAAGCAGCTGGGCTGGGATGGCAGTGCCACCTCTCTGAGAGGCCCAATGAGCCGGCCCTCCCGGGGCTGGTCCCCTGCGTCACCCGCATGCTGCCCTGAGCCCTGCATTCTGGCCCCCACTCCGAAGGCACTTCCCTCGGGCCTCTCATGCCTCGAGCTGCTTGTCCGCCCAGGTCTCCCCTTCCTAGGACTCCACCCAACGCGCAGGCAGAGGGGGGGGGGTCTCGCCCCTGCCCTTGGTTATCTGAGGACACCCTCCACTCTGCCCCACACCCGGCGGGGGCCGGACAGAGCTGGAACCAAGGGTACAGCAGCCTTTTCACGTCCCTTCCAGGCTTTCTGTGTCCCGTCTGAGGCCAACAAGCCGCAGCTCCCCACTGCCGGCCCAAGCCCCCGAGTGCCTGACCTCACCCTGGAGGGCGGCTATGAAAATCGGAGCTAGGACTAGGTGGAGAAAGACCCGCTACCCCGTGCAAAGGGCCTAGCCTTCCCGTTTCCGCCAAGCAAAAAGCAAAAAGCAAAAAAAAGAAAAAAGAAAACACACACACACACACACACACACACACAAACAAACAAAACAAAACACCATCACTGTGGCCAGGATAACTTTTCCAAGACTACGTGACGTTTAACCTCGTTTCTCCCACTTGCAGCGAGCGAAACACAAAAGCAGGCGGCAGGGGAAGACCGGCCCGCGGCCCGCGCGGCGCTTCCTTCCTACTCCGCCCTGCGGCCCGCCGCCCGCGCCCCCGGCGCCCGCCCCGCACCCCGACCTCGCCCTGCTCTCCCTCCTCGCCGAGCCCAGCGCACGGGGCCGGCCGAGCTGGGCTGCGCAGCTTCTTGCCCTCGTTTTTAAGGCGCTGTTCTCTGCCGGTAAGTTACTTCTTCAGACGCAAGTTTCCCGCGGCGACCGACGACGGCAGCGCCGCGTGCGACCTCCCCGGACGCCCAACACGCAGCGGCGAGGGGTGGCCGGCCTGACCCGGGCCGGCCCCCGGGGCTCGACAGCGTAGCGCGGGCGCAGCCCCGCTCCCGGTCCCGGCCCCCGGCGCCCCGTCCCGGTCCCCGCGCCCCTCGCCCCTCGCCCTGCCCGCAGCGGCGCCTGTCACGCGCCCGCACCTCGCGCCCCCACCGGCTCCCGGCCCGGCGCCCCGCTCCCCGTCCCCGCGGAGACGCCCCTCGCCGGCCCAGACCGCGCCGCCCGCAACCGGATGCCCTTGACCGGTGCAGCCCGCAGCGCGCCCCGCGGCCCCTCCCACGACCCCGGCTCTCCTGCCCGGCCGCCCGGCCGCCAGACTCACCCCATGAGCCAGTCCATGGCTGCGCGGAGCCCGCCGCGCCCGCCGCCGGACACGCTCGGCCATCAGCCCGCGGCGGCGGCGGCGGCGGCCGGAAGTAAACACTCTCTCGCACACTCCCACACGCGCGCCGCGGGCGCCGCCGGAAGTGACGCGGCGCGCGCCGCCTGCTGGGAAA
>NW_011922266.1:0-1857 GCF_000151845.1 Pteropus vampyrus
TCGCCGCTGACGCCCTGGGCGCGCCCTCCGGGGGACGGGAGCAGAGGCGGGCCGCGGGCACCGAGCTGCCGCCCCGCTGGGAACGTCCCACGGCCTCACTGCCACAGCCCAGAGCACAGCCCAGAGCAGGTCGCGTGCTCACTCACGCTCGGAACACACTCGTCCGTCCATGAGGTCCTCGGGTGGGCGAGAGTCATCTCCAGCTGTCAGCCCAGAACGCGCGTCGATGCTCACTGCCTGGCACAGGGGGGACGAGCCAGACACGGCCCTGCCGGCGACTTCCGCGAACCAAAGACGCCGTCGGCACAGCCCCCGGCTCCCCCTCACATGCCGAGCGCGGGTCGCAACGCCAGACCGGTTTCCATCCCAACCAGGTGCGGCGGACCGCGCTGCAGGCACACGCTCCCGCCGAAGACGAGGGACAGAACTGCCTGCCGACGGTCACGCCACGCCCGCCGACTCGCGGACACGGACGCGCGATGGCAAACCTCGGCAGATGGCCCCGGCCTCCGTGGTTGGTGGGGACGTGAGGGCTTGCCGAGCTTCCACGGTCGCCCGCACGTCCGGCTCCTGGAGACCGGACGAAGGCTGCGGTGACAGGCTGCGGTGACAGGCTGCGGTGACAGGCTGCGGTGACAGGCCCCGGCCCTGGAAGCAAGCATTGGAAACGGAATAACTGATGGGGAAAAATGCAGACGCTCCGTCCCATCCGTGCAGGTTAAGTTATTTCAGGGAGGGTCTAGTTTCGAGTTTGCCCCCAGGGTGTGACATTCTCGCTCAACTTTATATCGAAAAAGTTCCTTTTCTGGATCTTATGTACAAATGGAAATGTCAGTGAGTTTTAAATGTTTTCTTGGCACTGTTCTCATCTTAGTAATTGGGGAATTCCAACAATAAGAAAAAAAAGTTCGCCTCGGATTCAGTGTCTAATAACCGACGCCAAACTCAGAATTTTTAAATCCCAAGTTCATTCTCTTCTTAAACCAGGAAATGATGAAATTCAGTTCAAAACACGCGTTGGGCTCGCTCCATCTTAAGGCACCGCGGCTGTGGGACGCGGGTGGGGGCACCGAGGTGTCATGACCAAGCCTGCGGTTTCACGGGAGGGGAGAGGCGGGCGCTGCACACGTTCAGACCACCCACTGCCTAGCAAGTCGCGACAGCCGGTGGGGACCGGCCGTGACCTTCTGTGCAGGAGAAAGCGCCACTGGCCGGGCCCCTGGCCCTTCCAAAGGCAGAGCCGAGGAGATGGCAGGTGCCAAGGAAAATAACTCACACTGAGGACAACGTCACCCAGAGGAGTCCACATCGTCAGTGGACGTGCTCCCTGACACGCACGCCACACGCACGCACACGCACACGTGCACACACACACACGTGCACACGCACACACACGCACACGCACGCCACACACACGCACACGCACGCCACACGCACACGCATGCACACACACACCACACGCACGTGCACATGCACACGCACACACACGCACACACACGCACACACACGCGCACGCACGCACACGCACACACGCACGCACATGCATGCCACACACGAACACGCACGCACACGCGCACGCACACACACACCATACATGAACACGTACGCACACGCACACGCGCACACGCACGCATGCCACACACACGCACACACGCACACGCGCATGCACGCGCACGTGCACACGCACACACACACGCACGCACACGCACACACATGCCACACACACGCACACGCACATGCACGCGCACAGTCACAGTCTCGGTGGCGGTGACTGGCCGAGCACATGGCAGGTGCCCGCAGAAGTAGCCCTAGCTCATGGAATACGGGCCTGTGCGTGCACACGTGCACACACGTTGA
>NW_011922267.1:0-1856 GCF_000151845.1 Pteropus vampyrus
GGAGGCAGCATATGGTGGGGTTTGTTTTTTGATACATCCTCAACTCTATGTCTTTTTATTGGTGAGTTCAGTCCATTTACATTTAGGGTGATTATTAAAATATCAGGTTTTCTTATAGACATTTTATCTTTTGCTTTCTGGTAGCTCGGTGTTTCCATTACTTCC
Organism: Pteropus vampyrus; assembly: GCF_000151845.1. NCBI lineage: Eukaryota > Metazoa > Chordata > Mammalia > Chiroptera > Pteropodidae > Pteropus > Pteropus vampyrus. The sequence continues at coordinate 166 of NW_011922267.1, forward strand.
TTGTCTTTGTGTTTTCTGTTTATTCTGGTTGGATTTTGTGGGTTTTTCATCTGCTCCTTCTCGTTTTATGTTATATACTTCAGTTCTGAATCTTTGGTGTGTGGTTACCATAAGAATATGTAAAAGACAGTTTTTTTTATATATATATATATATATATATATATATAACTATATATATAGTTATATATATATAAATAAAAATAAATAAATAAATATATATAAATAAAAATAAATAAATAAATATATGTATGTGTATCTATATCTATATCTATATCTATATATATCTATAAATAGTCATCCCTTTTCTTCTGCATGTGCCTTATCTCCATTCTCCTTTTTGAATCTGGATCTTTGAATCCTCCCCTTTATAGTTATTGCTGTCTCAATTTGTCGCTATGTATGCTGAACGTTCATTATTGTCTTACTATAGCAAATCCTTCATATTTTTAAAACTTATAATGCTCTGTTCTCAGTAAGGTTTGTACTCCTTTACTCTATCAGACTGCTAGTCACCTTACTCCTAATTATGTATTTTTTTTTTTTTATTATTATCATTTAGCTTTAGGTGAGCTGACACCTTTCAGTATTTCCTGTAGTGCAGGATTGTAGTGGAGAATTCCCTTAGTTTTAATATGTCTGGAAATGTCTTTATGTCTACTTCATATCTAAAGGAGAGCTCAGCTGGATACATTATTCTTGGCCAGTAGTGCCTTTCATTTAACAGTGCGAATATTTGATTCCACTACTTTCTGGCTTGTAAGGTTTGTGCTGAGAAGTCTGCCAATAACGGGTTTCCCTTTATAAGTTACTATCTTCTTTTTCCTGGCTGCCCTGAGAATTTTGTCTTTGTGTTTGATTTTTGATAATTTTCATACAATGTGTCTTGGTGAAGGCTTTTTGGGGTTGAGATAATTGGGTGTTCTGTTGACTTCTTGAATTCCAAGCTCTAGCTCATTCCTTAGATTTGGAAATTCTTGTCTATTATTTGTCTGAAAATGCTTTGTAATCCCTTCTTCTTTTTCTCATCTTTAAGAATGCCCATTATTCTTATGTGTCCTCTCCTGATGGTATCAGCTAGTTCTTGTATTTCTCTTTCATTATTTTTCATTCTTCGGTTTCTCTCTTCTTCTTTCTGATTTATTTCTAGATTTCTGTCTTCGATATCACTGATCCTTTCCTTCATTTGGTCGACTCTATTTCCCAAGTTCGTTATTTCATTTTTCAACTCTTGCAGTGTGTTCTTTATCTCCAGAAATTCTATTTGGTTCTTTTTGAGAGTTTCAATCTTCTTGCTAAAGAACTCATTCTGCTCATCTAGTTGTTTTTTCAATTCCTGAAATTGTTGATATGATTCATTTCGGATCTCATTGAGTTTTTTCAGAAGTACCATCCTAAATCATCTTTCGTTTAAGTTGCATATTTCTATGTCTGTAAGCTTATTTTCTGGAGATTTTTTCTTTCTTTCTGAGAGGCCTTGTCATCTTGGTTGTTCATGGTGTTTAATGGACTATTTCTCTGCCTGGGCATTAATAGAAGTGTGGTCTGCTTTTTTTTTTTTTTTTAGAAAGAAGATTTGCTATATAATGGTCTCTCTAGCCTGTTGCAAAGATGGCATTTTTCTTTTGGTTTCCAGTAGTTGGAGTCTAAGCCTCTTGGATTCACTGCTATATATATGTAGCCTTAATAATGCC
>NW_011922268.1:0-1854 GCF_000151845.1 Pteropus vampyrus
TAAAATAAAAAGTTAGGTTGCTAATTAGTCAATAAATATTTAAATACTTAAAATAAGGTTCAGAAAATTATCACTCCAAATATAATGATACTATCTTTATTGCCCCAGATTAGTCATTCTTCCATCTCAGTCACCTCTGGTTGCTAACTCATATGCTTAAGATAGGATTCTTCATATTCTGCTCTGACTCCAGATTCGTACAAGGCTCCCGATGAGGTCACTGAACCACTAGACTTTTGGACCTCTCCAGCTGCTTCTGTTACCAACATTCTGGTGTCTGCAGAAAAGACTTCTGTATCTAATAAATCTCTAAACATTCTACTGACTTAATTTTCCAGTATTTCTTTCTTAAAGATATTCTAGGATATTCACATGTTCATTTTCTCGCCAATGAATATGACAAGTTTTAGATAATATATGAGCAGTACTGAAGTTATTTTGTTAAAATAAATGAAATTCCAAAACATTATTAATCAATAAATACAGCAAAGGCAAAGGCTGTTGAAAAGTATTTATTAAAATTAGTAACATTTCAAAAGTTTATCCTGAAAGCAGAACTTGATGAAAGTAACTTCTAAGTTAAATATTGACACCAAAGAACCTAAATTGTATTTCTTAACAAAAATTAAACTACAGAATAAAGTAAGTAAAATAAAAAATTTAGAATTCATGTTTCTATTTCTTTCTATTCATAAAACTTTTATTCCACTTGCACATGTTCTTAACAATTGTGCTTGGATGTTTATGAAAATTTTATAAGACATTAAACAAAACTAGCCACAATTTCAAGTTACTTTCCTGTTAATTATTTTTATAGCACACACGTTAGGTAGCTTTCAAAAAAATAAATGCAGAAACCTAAAAAAATTAAAAATGCATTTTTTGTTTTATTTTTCTGCTTGATATCCATTAAGTAATGGATATCAAGTAATTCATTTTAACTGTGTTTTTATTTGAACATTTGTGCTTAAGTTGGTTAAAATATTCAAATGCACATAAAATGAGTTCTGTAAAAATAATGAAAACAAATAAATAATAGAAAGAAAAAAATTTCTACTCTTCTCTAGACTAAATGCACTCACAACTTTGTCTAAAAGAATACTTTTGTGGCTATCGTCAAAGGTGTCTACATTGAGATTCCGTATTCTACAGATACACATTGTTCAAAATGTAATATCCATGGGTATCTGTTTTAACCACAGCCTTATAAGTACTTAAAATCTTAAAGTACCCACAAGAACTATATCTGTGATAGGAACCAATTATCTCTGCTCTACCACACCAAGACAAACCAATATGTAGGCTTTTTTTTTTTTTTTTTTTTTTTGCTTAAACACAGAAACAATTTTAACACAGGGCCTTGTGAAACAATGATTTAACAAAAATATTATGTATAAAAGTTCAACATTCTTATTGTGGCCATCTCAAGATGAAAACAACTGTCAAAAAAGTGGATACAGAGGAAATGCACCTCAACATAATAAAGGCTGTATACAGCATGTCCATAACTAACATCATTTTCAATAGTGAGAAGATGAAAGCTTTTTCCCTCAAATCAGGAATAAGATATGAATGCCCACTTTCACCACTCTTATTCAATATAGTATTAAAAGTCCTAGCCCAAGTACTAAGGCAAGAAAAATAAAATACAGGGCATTCAGATAGGAAAGAAAAGAGTTTAAATTCTATTTTGCAGATGACCTGATATTTAATATAGAAAAACCCTTAAGGACTCCACCAAAAACCTGTTATACTTATTAACAATTCAGAAAGTTTCAGGAAACCAAATCGATATACATCTATTGCAATAGATGTATGTGAACCCCAAGCCAAGGTGGCAAAGCAAAATTAACC
>NW_011922269.1:0-1854 GCF_000151845.1 Pteropus vampyrus
CCAGGGAAAGTGGGGGTGTGGGGTGCGGGAAGGCGACCTCCAACAGGGCCCCCGCCCTCGTCGCTCCCCCTGGGCCGGGCCCCCAGGCAGGGCCAAGCGCTCCCCCGGGCAGCTTCTGCTGCCTCCCCCCTTCCTTCCCCTCTTCCCCCCTTTTCTCCCTCACAAGAAAAGGGCTCTGGCTTGTGCTTTCCATTGCCTGGCAACCAAACGGGCCGTCACAGGCTGAGAGGAGCAGCAGAGACGTCTCCAGGCGCACGAACCACGCACGTTCTTAAACTGGAGATTGTTGCTCTCTGCAAGGAAAAGCCTGCCCCAGTCAAACGGATGAGCCACACTCGGGTAAACACCTCCCTGGTCCGCCCTTTTCTGTTTCCCATTTGAAACAGTTCGTTATGGACAATTTCAAGCCTATACACAAGGGGAGCAGCATGAGGGGTCCCCCTGCGCACGCCGCCCACCGTCAGCGAGTGCGCGCCCCCGCCCGGACCGCGTGCCTGTCGCAGTCAGTATCTAGCTGCGAAACGTCAGAATCCCGCTTGTCACAGACTCCGGCATCATCCCGTCGCCTCTCGTAATTAACACTTTAATAATGTCGTCAAGTACCCGTCATCGGTGTTCAAACCAGGTGTCTCGGCAATGTCAGCAAGGGTTTTTTTTTTTCTCGCCCCCAGACCATTTGAGTCAGGATGTAGCTAAGTAAAATCTACACATCAATCTGTAGGTTCCCGTTGTGAATACCGCGGGGAAAGAAAAACGATTCCTGTGCACTCTTGAGTTCTGTAACGGGGGTGTGCGAATTAAACCGATGGAAGACAAACGAACAGGAGGAAAAAACAGAGTTTATTTACGTGTGCAACGTCCGTGTCCACAGGAGAACTCAGCGATGCTAACTCAAAGGGGGGCTTAGAATTGGGGGCTCATCTACCATGCTAATAGGTGAGAAGGGGCAGAAATGCCCTTGTGGGGAGAAGAAACGCCTTTCGGGAAAGACATGTGGATTTTGAGAACAAACACTCGGTAAGAAAGTTCGTGATCACACTTGTCTAGGCAGGCGCGAGTGGTCTCTCTGTGTCCTTCAGGGCCACGCGACACCCCTTGGAGGAGGGATCTGGGGCAGATGTCACTCACAGTCTGCTTTCTGGGAGCAGAGGCGCCCCGAGAAGGAATTTGGACGGGGCGGGCACGGCCGCTGCCCCTTTCACCCGCCGGTCCGTGTCCTGCCAGCCTCTGTCAAAGATGCGTGCTGCCGCACCTGCTCCGGACCCCCGGGCCCATGTCCCTTCTCCCAGGCGGCTGCCCTCGCGGGGGCCACGTGCCGCCTCCCGCCCTGCTGCCCTGCTGCGGAAGCTGCCTGCACGCGGGACCTTGACTCCGGACGGCTGCGACCCGACCCCCCGCGGAGCCTCAGGCGGCGACGCCTGTGCAAGGCGCTCCTCACGTCCCGGGGGCCAACTGGCCGAGTGCCCGAGCGAGGGGCCTTCCCCCGCTGGGTGGTCTGGATGCACAGGCGAGTGTCGGAGGCGAGATCCAGGACCCCGGGCGGCAGCAGCCATCGGACACGCCAGAGAACTGGGCGGGCTGACCTGTGGCTGAAGGAGGCCTCTTGGCTTGGCCTGCGGGGATCTGCTCTGGCCCCAGAGCCTCAGCGGCAGGGTCGGACCCCTGCTCTTTCCTTTTGCCGTGTTACCCCTGGCCAGCAAGTTCCTCCCTGCGGGTCTCAGTTCCCTTATTTACACAATGCGGGGGCTGAATCAGACGATCTCCAGGGGCCTTTTGGCCTCCATTTGTCCACAATTGCCAGGAAAGGGAGAGTCACTACACAAAATAGGTAACTGGTTGCCGATCTGAATTATC
>NW_011922271.1:0-1851 GCF_000151845.1 Pteropus vampyrus
CCGATGGGGACAGCACTCGCCACCGTCCGCGATGACGCTAGCTGTGGATGCGATGCGGCTCCCACCACAGTCCGAGTCTCAGTTATCCGTCCTTGCCTCGTGATTTCAGTAGTTATCCGGATGGCGACACGCGTTCCCCAGCGGCTCGCTGTCTGCCTGGCGTCACCGCCGCCCCGCTTTGCGGCTGCGGGTCCTCCCTTTGTGATGTCGGAGCGCCGCGTGCCTCATAAACCCCGCAGGCGGCGTCCGCTTTCTGCTTTAACCAACCCGACGTGTTTTAAAGAAGCTGGGGGCGGGGGCGGGGGGCGGGGGGTCGCTTTCTCCGCGCCTGCGGACCTGTCGCGTCCGATGTTCTGCATTCAGACGGGTGACCCAGTTTCCCACCTGACGTCCTGCCTTCCGCCCGAGGAAGCCCTCGCAGTGCGGGACCCCGGCGAAGGCGTGCGGCGTCCTTCCCCGGAAACGCCCCGCTCCCCATCTTCGAAGGCTCCTCTGCTGGGAGACGCGTCCCCGGGGGCGAGGCCTTCTCATTCTCGGCCCGCCGAGGGTGCTCTGAGGCGCCGCCCGGTTCTACAGGGCTTCCCTCCCCCTCGTTCTTGTTGAGTGATTTCTATCATTCCAGATCCGCGTGCGCTGATAATTTTGTCCGTCATCTCCAATCTGCTAATTAAGCCCATCCGGCACATTTTAAAATTCATGATGTTTCATTTTTTTCAATTCTAGCATTTCCGTTGGGGTATTTTTTTACATTTCCTAGTTCTCTGCTTGATTATTGATTTTTTTCCCATTCGTTCGAGGGAATTTTCCTTTTCTTCGCGAGCGTACTTGAAACGGCCGACCCCGTCTAGAGCGTCCACCGTTTGGTCCATTCCAGGGTCTTCCTCCTGGTAAACGCGTCCCATTTCCCTGGCCTTTCCGTCGTTGGGGACTGTCACTGCATTGTGGCGACACTCTGCCCCCCGGAGGGCTGGCACCCCAGCAGTCAATTAACTCGTTTGGACCCAACGGCAAAGCCCGTCCTGCCTACGATGACAGGAGCCCGGGTCTCAGTCCGGCTTCTGGTCCACTCCGCATGTGTGAGCTTCGACACAGAACGCGGGGTCCCTTCTCGGCCCCCCTCGTCTGGGTTCCCCTCATTCTCCAACAGCCCCGCTTACCCAGCTCCTTCCTGTGCTCCCTGTAGCCAGCGTATGGCAGGTGTCACCGTCAGGGTCCCCATTGCCCGTGCTGCCCCTGTGACAGCTCCGTGTGGCCCTCGGGACGTGGCTGCAGATGCGTGAGAGCTCCCCTGTCCCCTGCTTCTGTCCACTCCCTACCTGTCCTTTTGCACTTGTCCGGCATTTATAGCTGTGTTTCAAGAGGCTCGATCTGTTATTTATCGTCGTGGAAATGGAACCCAGAAGCCGTCTCTTGCTCTGAGGCTCCTTCGCCGCTGGCGGGGGACAGGGAAGGCCAGGCTGTTTTATTTCAAACGCAGCCGGTCCCGGGCCCTTTACAGCGAGAGTCCCTCATGGTTGACCTCGCGCACAGCCAGGCGATCCTCTGAACGCTCTGTCGGGAAAGTCCTTGGCCAGCCCATCGAGTTTGCTGAGTCCGTTTCTGATTTTCCACAGAACCGCAGGCCACCATGGTGCCAAACGTTGTGTTCCAGCACCGAGGCCTGGCACCCCCAGCGGCACTCGGTGACCCTCCCTTACACCCACGACGTCCGCCTCCTCGTGCCCTTTAAGTGTCCACCGACACTCACAGCTTCCTCTCGCCACCGACGCGGTGGGTGTTAGGTCCGGTTAGGTCCAGCTTACGACGGCAGCCCCAGGACCTGTGCTCGGCTCCGGTGTCTATCATGCATCT
>NW_011922272.1:0-884 GCF_000151845.1 Pteropus vampyrus
CAGTCTGTGCCGTTCAAAATCGAAAAAAAAGAAAAAAAAAAAGGAAGGAGCAGCCTGACCAGAGGCCAGGAGGTGAAATGTTTGCTCCGAGGACCAGACGTGGCCTCTTCACCGGCCTCGGCAGAGGGATCGTTCTGGGTCTTCGTGACAGCGTCGGCCACGCCGCCTCGTCCTGAGCATCTGAGCTGCCTTTCGTCTCACGCTCCGAGACGCTCAGAGCCACGTCTATGAGCGCCAGGGATTTAGAACATTTATTTTGTACAAAACTTTATCTCTGCTCTCCCTTCCTTTTTAGATTTTTGCCTTCCACGAGTTCCTTACCCTTTCTGCTTGTCTTGTTGTTAAGTCAGTTTGGAGAATAAGGCACAGGAGAGAGAGATAAATCGATAGATGACAGAACAGGTGATAGCTAGATAGACCATAGACAGTTGATGACAGGCCATAGATAGATGATGATGGATAGATAGACGATAGACAGATGATAGATAGATAGATGATAGATAGATAGATGACAGATAGATAGATGATAGATAGATGATAGATAGATAGATAGATGATAGATAGATGATAGATAGATAGATAGATAGATAGATGATAGATAGATAGATGATAGATAGATGATAGATAGATAGATGATAGATAGATGATAGATAGATGATAGATGATAGATAAATGATAGATAGATAGATGACAGATAGATAGATGATAGATAGATGATAGATGGATAGATAGATGATAGATAGATAGATGATAGATAGACGATAGATAGATAGATAGATAGATAGATGATAGATAGATGATAGATAGACGATAGATAGATAGATGACAGATAGATGATAGATAGATGATAGATAGATAGATAGATAGATAGATAGTTAGATAGA
>NW_011922273.1:0-1850 GCF_000151845.1 Pteropus vampyrus
CATTGGAAATCAGACTTCAGGACGGAAGCAGACACCTCCCTCTTCGCTCACTTTTCTGCCTGGGATGGTCGTAATGGTCCCCGTGGACGCATTCAAAATGAAGAAATGATAGGCTCGAAGAGGTGATCGCAAAGCTCATAAGGCACGGAGGCCGAAATCAGACCCACAGCTGTCTGCAGTGTCCCCCCACTGACCTCTTTCCAGCGGGTGACGGCCTCCAGGGACGGAGGGGCCAAAGCCTCCCTGGGTCCGCTGTCTGTGGGTGGCCTGGAGCTCTGCACGAGGATACAGAGAGGAATGAGACGCCGTTTGTACCTCTAGGGGCTCAAAGTGTCAGTGAGTGCTTCTGCAACTTCTGTACCCCAGTACCCGCAGACGACCGAGCATCGCCCTCAGAGCCCCGAGGCGCCGGGAGGGCCGTGAATTTGCCGCAAGTGAGCCGTATCTCGAAAGTCTGCAGTTCCGGCTCAAAATGGACGTCACTAGAGAGCTTTTTGCCAGATCTACCATATACATATATATGCATATATATGTTCATCTATATGCATATATATGTATATGGTGGATTTTCGAAGGAAACCTGTGTGGACCTGGTCTACCAGAGAAGACAGGCCGCTCCCAGCACCTCCACCTCCCCGGAGTGTGGACGCCGGGCGATACAGAGCCACAATTCAGCATGATCTCTTTTCATCCCAGAGGCCCCGGGGCTCCTTCCTAAGGCCTCTGCTCCTTCCTGCTTTCCGCATTGGAAATCAGACTTCAGGACGGAAGCAGACACCTCCCTCTCCCTCACCTTTCTGCCAGGGATGGTCGTAATGGTCCCCGTGGACGCATTCAAAATGAAGAAATGAAAGGCTCGAAGAGGTGATCGCAAAGCTCATAAGGCCCGGAGGCCGAAATCAGACCCACAGCTGTCTGCAGGGTCCCCCAACTGACCTCTTTCCAGCGGGTGACGGCCTCCAGGGACGGAGGGGCCAAAGCCTCCCTGGGTCCGCTGTCTGTGGGTGGCCTGAGCTCTGCACGAGGATACAGAGAGGAATGAGACGCCGTTTGTACCTCTAGGGGCTCAAAGTGTCAGTGAGTGCTTCTGTAACTTCTGTACCCCAGTACCCGCAGACGACCGAGCATCGCCCTCAGAGCCCCGAGGCGCCGGGAGGGCTTTGAATTTGCCGCAAGTGAGCCGTATCTCGGAAGTCTGCACTTCTGGCTCAAAATGGACGTCAGTAGAGTGCTTTTTGCCAGAGCTCCCCTAGATATAGCTATATCTATATCTGTATCTGAATCTATAGATATCTCTATATCTCTATCTCTCTCTCTTTCTCTGTTTCTCTCTCTCTCTCTCTCTATCTACCTATCTATCTATCTATGTATCTGTCTATTTCTCTCACTCTTTATATATATATATATATATACACATATATATATATATATGTATATATGTATATATATATATGTATATATATATATATACATATATATATATATATACATATATATACCCGCAGACGACCGAGCACCGCCCTCAGAGCCCCGAGGCGCCGGGAGGGCCGTGAATTTGCCGCAAGTGAGCCGTATCTCGAAAGTCTGCAGTTCCGGCTCAAAATGGACGTCACTAGAGAGCTTTTTGCCAGATCTACCATATACATATATATGCATATATATGTTCATCTATATGCATATATATGTATATGGTGGATTTTCGAAGGAAACCTGTGTGGACCCTGGTCTACCAGAGAAGACACGCCGCTCCCAGCACCTCCACCTCCCCGGAGTGTGGACACCGGGCGTTCCAGGGCAACACGAGATTCAGCATGATCTCTTTCATCCCAGAGGCCCCGGGGCTCCTCCTA
>NW_011922274.1:0-1849 GCF_000151845.1 Pteropus vampyrus
TCTGTAGAGTTTTCTATGTAGAGAATCATGTCATCCGCAAATAGTGACAGTTTGATTTCTTCATTTCCTATTTGGAAGTCTTTTATACCTTTTTCTTGCCTGATTGACCTCGCTAGAACTTTCAATATTATATTGAATAACAGTGGAGATAGTGGACAGCCTTGCCTTGTTCCTGATCTTAGAGAGAAGGTTTTTAGTTTCTCACCATCAAGTATAATGTTGGCTAAGGGTTTGTCATATATAGCCTTTATTATGTTAAAGTACTTTCCTTCTATACCGATTTTGTAAAATGTTTTGATCATAAATGGATACTGTATCTTGTCGAAAGCTTTTTCTGCATTTATTGATATGATCATATGACTCTTATATTTTAATTTGTTTATGTGGTGTATCACATTAATCATTTTGCTTATGTTGAACCATCCCTGTGCCTCTGGGATGAAGCCCACTTGATTGTGGTATATAATTCTTTTAATATGTTGCTGTATTTAGTTTGGTAGTATCATATTTAGGATTTTTAGATCTGTGTTCATGAGAGATATTGGTCTGTAGTTTTCTTGTTTTGTGTTATCTTTACCAGGTTTTGGTATCAGGGTAATATTGTCCTCATAGAATGAGTTAGGAAGAATTGCCTCCTCTTCGATTTTTTGGAAATGTTTGAAGAGATTAGGTATTAAATCTTCTTAGAATGTTTGGTAGAATTCACTGGTGAAGCCATCTGGTCCTGGACATTTACTTTTTGGTAGGTTTTTGATGATTGTTTCAATTTCCATACTGCTGATTGGTCTATTTAGATTTTCCAGTTCTTGATTCAATCTAGGAAGTTTGTATTTTTCTAAGTACTGGTCCATTTCTTCCAGGTTATTGAATTTGGTGTTATGTAATGTTTCATAGTATTCTTGTATGATCCTTTGTATTTCTGCAGTGTCTGTCATAATTTCTCCTCTTTCATCCCTGATTTTGTTTATTTGTGTCCTTACTCTTTTTCTTCAGTGAGTCTAGCTAGGAGTTTGTCAATTTTATTAACCTTCTCAAAGAACCAGCTCTTTGTTGCATTTATTTTTTCTCTTGTTTTTTTTCTTTTTGTTGTCGTCGTTGTTGTTGTTTTCAATTTCATTTATTTCTGCTCTAGTTTTATTTCTTTCTAGCTGACTTTAGGTTTCATTTGTCCATCCTTTTCTAGTTTTTTAAGATGAAGCGTTAGGTTGTTTATTTGGGCTGGTTCTTGTTTTTGGAGATAGGACTGTAATTATATGAATTTTCTTCTTATGACTGCTTTTGCCATGTCTGAAAACTTTTGATAAATTGTACTATCATTATCATTTATTTATATGTGTCTCTTGATCTCTTTTTATTTCTTCTCTGATCCAGTCATTCTTCAGTAGCATGTTGTTTAATCTCCATGTATTTGTGGTTCTTTCTGCTTTTTTTTGCAGTTGATTGCTAGTTTCAACGCATTATGATCAGAGAATACAGTTGGTATGATTTCAACCCTCTTATATTTGTTGAGGCTATCTCTGTGCCCCTCTATGTGTTCAGTCCTTGAGAATGTTCTATGTACACTAGAGAAGAATGTATAAGCAGCTATTTTGGGACAGAAAGCTCTGTAAATGTCAATAATGTACAGTTGGCCTAATGTGTCACTTAAGGATGTTATTTTCTTATTGATTTTCTGTTTGGATGATCTGTCCATATCTGACAGTGGGGTATTTATGTCCTCTACTCCGATAGTGTTTTGGTCTGTTACTCCCTTTAGTTCTATTAGTAAGTGCTTTACATATTTCGGGGCTCCCTGATTGGGTGCATAGATATTAAGTGTTATATCTTTCTCGGTGCATGATTCTCTTTA
>NW_011922275.1:0-1849 GCF_000151845.1 Pteropus vampyrus
CCGTTACGGACAAGGCTGCTCCACGGTGTCGTGCGTCTGCCCGCGGATGTGTGTTTTCGCTTCCAGAGGGTGGGGACCCGTGTCTGGTGGGGACCGGCCGAGTCAGGGGTCAGGGGTCCGCGGTGACTTGCGCAGAGTGGCCGCCAGCCCACCCCGCTGCAGGGCACAGGCTTCTGGTCTCTGTCATCAACAGCGCTTGGCGTTCACCGTCTCTTCATCGCTCTTGTGGGTGCAACGTGGGGCCGTCGTCCTCGCCCAAGGGTCCTGAATGGTGTCGAGCGCCCTCCTGTCCTCGGACACTCGCGTTTGGTGTTTGCTGACGGGCCTGCCAAAGGGTTTGCCCGTTTTGCCGCGCTTTGTCTTTTTATCAGGGATCAGCAGGGCTTCTTCCTGGGCTCCGGGCGCAGGTCCTTCGGCGGGTACCCGAATTGCGAAGATTTTCTCCCAGGACGACTCTCACCTTTTCGGTCCCTTAATTACACGTTTTGAAGACCAGAAGTTATTATGTTTGCCGAAGTCAAAATCTAACTTTCTTTTTTTCTTTCTTTCAGGGGCGTTGTTTTTTGTTTTCTGTCGAGGGAAGGTTTGCCTCTCCGGGGTCACGAAGCCCTTCTATGTGGCTCCTAGGAGCTCTGTGCCCCTGGCTGTCGGCGCGACACGTGCGCCCCAACTGCACGTCGCCTCCGGCGTGGCGCCGCCCGGGACAGGAGCTGGCTTCTCCCCACGTGCCTATGCAGGCGACTCAGCATCACGCGTCGATGATGCTTTCCTTCCCCGTGGAATTGCTGGGGTGTGTTATTTAAAGATCAATCGATCGTGTAAATAGGAGTCTATTTCGTGACTCTATTTTCGTCCCATTGAATAATTTGTCTACTTCTACACCAAAGCACACTGTCTTCGTTCCTGCAGCTTTACAGTCAGTTCTGAAGTCAGATTGTGCTGTTGTCCCATTGTTCTCTTTCAAAGTTGCTATTGCTATTTTCGGTCCTTTGCGATTCCAAATAAATTCTAAGATCGATTCGACAATGTCTACGGAAATCCGTCTGGGGTTTTCACTGAATCTGTCGTTCCGTTTGGGGAGAATCGACCTCTTAACAATATCGGGCCTTTCGGTCTGTGATCGTGTCCTATCTTCCCATTTGTTCGGGTTTTCTTCACGTTCTCGAAAAGGTGTTTGTTAATAAAAAAAGCACTTTTTTAGTTAGTTTACAATTAGAGGTCTTATATAGCCTTCAGCACACGCCTAACCTATGTAAATATTTTGTCATTATTCATGGAATTGTTATTTTAATGTCATTTTCTCATTGCATATTGAAAATTTGGGGCGATAAACGAATTTTTGTATCTTGTCATTGAATTCTGCATCTTATAATACTCACCGATCAGTTTTATTAATTGTTTCTTAGATTCTTCGTGATTTTCTATCTACGAAATCGCGTTATCTGTGATTAAATAGCATTTTACGTCTTTCTTTCTAAACGGCACGGCTTTTATGTCTTCCCTCGTCTCCTGCCCCGGCCGGGACAGCCAGCACGATGATGGATAACAGCGTTTTCAGCCTCAGGGGGGAGAGTGTCCGATATTTCACTATTAAGAATGACGTTTGTTATCCTTAGGCTTTTAGTAGATTTCCTTGATCAGATTTCTCCCGATTTTTCGTCTGCCCAGCGTTTTTCCTTTGCTCCTGAGCGGGAGTGGAGCTTTCTCTGCCACTGTGGAGACGATCGCAGTGTCTCCCTCATCGGAGTAAACAAAGTGAATTACGTCGCCCGGGTTTCTAATAGAACCCGACCTTTCACTCCTGGAATAAACCCCGCGCGGCCACGACGTAAGCGCGTATATAGAATTC
>NW_011922276.1:0-1848 GCF_000151845.1 Pteropus vampyrus
CTGACACTTTGAGCCCATAGAGGTACAAACGACGTCTCATTTGCTCTCTGTATCATCGTGCAGAGCTCCAGGCCCACCCACAGACAGCGTACCCAGGGATGCTTTGGCCCCTCCGTCCCTGGAGGCCGTCACTCGCTGGAAAGAGGTCAGTTGGGGGACACTGCAGACAGCTGTGGGTCTGATTTCGGCCTCCGTGCGTCTTGAGCTTTGCGATCACCTCTTTGAGCCTTTCATTTCTTCATTTTGAATGCGTACACGGGGACCATTACGACCATCCCAGGAAGAAAGGTGAAGGAGAGGGAGGTGTCTGCTTCCGTCCTGAAGTCTGATTTCCAATGCGGAAAGCAGGAAGGAGCAGAGGCCTTAGGAAGGAGCCCCGGGGCCTCTGGGATGAAAAGAGATCCTGCTGAATTGTGGCTCTGGAACACACGGTGTCCACACAGCGGGGAGGTGGAGGTGCTGGGAGCGGCCTGCCTTCTCTGGTAGACCAGGGGTCCATCCAGGTTTCCTTCGAAAATCCACCATATACATATATATGCATATAGATGAACATATATATGCATATATATGTATATGGTAGATTTGGCAAAAAGCTCTCTAGTGACGTCCATTTTTAGCCGGAACTGCAGACTTCCGAGATACGGCTCACTTGCGGCAAATTCACGGCCCTCCCGGCGCCTCGGGGCTCTGAGGGCGATGCTCGGTCGTCTGCGGTTACGGCGGTACAGAAGTTGCGGAAGCACTCACTGACACTTTGAGCCCCTAGAGGTACAAACGACGTCTCATTGCTCTGTGTATCCTCGTGCAGAACTCCAGGCCACCCACAGACAGCGTACCCAGGGATGCTTTGGCCCGTCCGTCCCTGGAGGCCGTCACCCGCTGGAAAGAGGTCAGTTGGGGGACACTGCAGACAGCTGTGGGTCTGATTTCGGCCTCCGTGCCTCTTGAGCTTTGCGATCACCTCTTTGAGCCTTTCATTTCTTCATTTTGAATGCGTACACGGGGACCATTACGACCATCCCAGGCAGAAAGGTGAGGGAGAGGGAGGTGTCTGCTTCCGTCCAGAAGTCTGATTTCCAATGCGGAAAGCAGGAAGGAGCAGAGGCCATAGGAATGAGCCCCGGGGCCTCTGGGATGAAAAGAGATCCTGCTGAATTGAGGCTCTGGAACGCCCGGTGTCCACACTCCGCGAAGGTGGAGGTGGTAGGAACGGCCTGTCTTATCTCAAACGTCTAAGGAAAATACAGCCTTTTGTTATAAAAATCACTATATATATATATATATATATATATATGAATATATATATAGAAAGAGTGAGAGAAATAGACAGATACATAGATAGATAGATAGGTAGATAGAGAGAGAGAGTGAGAGGGAGAGAGAAAGAGAGAGAGATAGAGATATAGAGATATCTATAGATTCAGATACAGATATAGATATAGATATATCTAGGGGAGCTCTGGCAAAAAGCACTCTACTGACGTCCATTTTGAGCCGGAACTGCAGACTTCCGAGATACGGCTCACTTGCGGCAAATTCACGGCCCTCCCGGCGCCTCGGGGCTCTGACGGCGATGCCGGTCGTCTGCGGGTACGGCGGTACAGAAGTTGCGGAAGCACTCACTGACACTTTGAGCCCCTAGAGGTACAAACGACGTCTCATTGCTCTCTGTATCCTCGTGCAGAGCTCCAGGCCACCCACAGACAGCGTACCCAGGGATGCTTTGGCCCCTCCGTCCCTGGAGGCCGTCACTCGCTGGAAAGAGGTCAGTTGGGGGACACTGCAGACAGCTGTGGGTCTGATTTCGGCCTCCGTGCTGTCTTGAGTCTTTGCGATCACCTCTTTGAG
>NW_011922277.1:0-1848 GCF_000151845.1 Pteropus vampyrus
TCAATTAATTTGTTATAACAGCTCACAGAACTTAGGAAAACTGTTTGCTTCCTAGATTACTCAGTATTGTAAAAGAAGGAAATCGTGCCATTTGTGATAACATAGATAAAAGTGGAGGGCATTATGCTAAGCAAAAAAGCCAAAGAGAAAGACCGATACAGCATGATGTCACTTTTATGTGAAATCTTAAAAAAAAAAAAGTTGAATTTATAGAAGCAGAGAGTAGAGAGTAGAATGGTATTTACCAGAGGGTGGCAGGGTTTGGAGGAGAAGTAATTGGGTAGAGATTGGTCAAAGGATGCAAACTTTCACTTATGAGATGAATAAGTTCAGAGAATCTAAAATATTGCATGGCGACTACAAGTGGTAATACTGCATTGTTTAATTAAAATTTGCTATGAGATTGATCTTAAGCATTCTCACCCAATACATATTTATATCAAATCATCACATTATATACTTTAAATATATTACAACTTTATCTGTCAAGTTACCTCAATAAAGCCAAAAAAAAAAAAATTAATTAATTAAAAGCACCAAAAAAGAGAAAATTATTTAGTAACCACAGGATTTGAAATAATGGTATCTTCCATTCCAACTATTCTCCTGCTTTTCAATTCAATACTTTCTCCAGGTTTAGAAAGACTTTAGAGCAAGAATTACTCAGTGGTTCTACCTGAAAACAACCAATATTTACATATTTAAGATTTTCTGTGAAGAGATGGACATTTTAATCTCTTCACAACTGAGGTAAAACAGAAATGCTCATATTTTTCTTTAAACACCTTCTCTCTGTAATATTAGCAATTTAATTTCGGGAAAGATCTAATGCTCAAATCTGTAAAAATACTAACCTTTTCATTTGATTTTGCTGAATTCTATGTGCTTTAGATTTGAAACTTAACAATCTCTTAGTAAAATTTTAGTGTTGATTTTCTTTTACTACCTATGAAAGGTGGAATTTATAGCACAGCGCCGAAAGTGTGTTAATAAAACCTCACTTATTATTATTTTTAATTTAGATTTTATTGAGCAATTTTGGAGTTAATCTTTTGGCCTTTACACGTGCAACCCTTACACATGCAAACTCCTTAGAGTTCTGTGTGTGTTTGCGTGCATGGAAAAACTTGAGAACTGGGCCTCTCAAATACTCACTTGTAAAGCCTTTGCTGAGTTTTCAAAAGGTAGTTTCCCGGATCTCTATTCATTTGTACACTGTACCCAGTCTTTCTCTTTGTGAATTTGGACAATTCATACCCCTACTCTCTCTTTGGTTTCAGAAGTTCTGGTCTATGAGGCATTGTTGCTTAGCAACAGGTTAACTAGCTCTTCTTTTCTAAGCATATTGCAAAAGAGCTGCTCAGAACCTCCACACACTCTTACTCAGCTAATTACTGCAGATACAGTTTCTGATGTTGTATTACTGACGGACTGTGTAATTTGATTTGTCTTAAAACTGCAGCAAGACAGAGAGCGTATGTTTTAAAATCAAACATTTCTTATTAAAGTTTGCATACTTATTTGATGTGAGTTTAAAGCAATCCTTTTGATTGTGAAGATTCCTTAGAATTGAAATAAGCTAAACCTTTTTCCGACATGTAAACCAAAGAAAATATACATGATTTTAAGCTAATTATGAAAACGTCTCCAAAATACTTTTTCTTACTAAGGTTTGCTCCATGTAGTGTTTTGAATAGAGTAGTGACAAATTAATCTTCATATATCTTACGTCAAATTTAAATACACAGCAGAAACCAATTTGGGATTCAAAAATGCAGTACTATATACTTTGAGTAATCAAAAACCTTTTAAAAACATCTTTAAGAAATGCTAAAGTTAAGTTCTGTT
>NW_011922278.1:0-1846 GCF_000151845.1 Pteropus vampyrus
ATTTGGGTATCCAGGGGTTGTTTTCATTTCCACATCCGGCCAGAGCAGAGGAACACGAGAAGAAGAGGAGGGGACCGGACTCGGCTGCCGGGGCGCCGCGTGCACCGTGATCGACCCACGGTTTCAAATGGTCCACCGTGGGCGGCGTCCGTTTTCGGCACCCCGCAACACGCACACGCACACGCACACGCACACGCACACCCCCACACCCATCGTTGGACCGCGGTGAGAACGATGACGATCAAGACGCACCGAACCTGAAACCAAAACCGGATCGGGACACCCTCTCCTTGACTCGGAATGAGAGATTGCCTGCCTGCTGTGTCTGTCGGGGTGAGGGTCGGGGTGTGAAAAGCCAGGGTTGGGCACTATGGAATATTTTCTTCCCGTCACGGTGAAGGAAAATCTTTCGTGACAGCCGTCGGAGGTGCTGGCGGGCGAGCGGGCGGGCGGGCAGCGGCCTCGCATTGAAAAGCATCGCCTTCCACTGCAAAACTTGCAAGGCAGGCAGGCAGGCAGGCAGGCAGGCAGGCAGGCAGGCAGGCAGGCAGGCAAGCATCCCCTACCCACCTTTCATAGCATTTACACAGTGAACTGTGTCTTCTTGTTGCTGCTGCCGCCGCGGCCGCCGCTGCCGCCACTGCTGCTGTTTTTTGTCGTTTCCTTCTCTTTCCCCTGCTCAACCATCCGCCACGTCTACCCAGAGATTTCGACCAGTCGCAGTCGGGAAAGGCTTCGCTGCCACCAAAGAAGAACACTTTCGTCTCCTTTAAAGTCGGATGGGGAGAATATGATGATGGGCGATGCTGTTTCGATTCATGATATTCTTTACACCTTTCAAAGGTTCTATAAATAAATGTTCTGCAGACAGCGTAAATAAGGGGCAAAGAGGTGAAAAACATCAAGGAATGACCAGACAATGCTTATGCAATCCACCCCAGTCGGGAAACATTGCCACCTCGGGTCCTGCAGGCAGCATTCTCTTTCACAGGAGAGTAGCTTTCGTTCGCTGGGTTTCAGAGCAATCTTGGGTTGGGGGGTGGGTGGGTTGGTTGGGAGGTTGGGAGGTCGGGAGGTCGGTCGGTCGGTCGGTCGGTCGGTCGGTCGGTCGGTCTGTCTGTCTGTCTGTCTGTCTGTCTGTCTGCATTACCGCTGGCCTACGACCCGACATCGCATGGGTTTCAGGTGGACAACGTGGCGGCCAGACATTTTTCTTTTTCTCTTAACGCCTACAGCACCCGGTCTTCCTAGGTGGTCTCCCATCCAAGTACTGACTGTAGGAGTGAAAAACTTTCCCATAAATCAGTCACAGGGAAGGGATGTCATATGTTCGGGCGCCAGCGCCCAGGAAAGCACGGACAGCCACCGGGATGCAGATAACGAAACTGCCTGCTAGGCCCCGTGTGATCTAAGAGTTCCCCGGAAACGTTTGTCTTTGTGTGAGACGTGTACAGCCAACATCTGCTTTCTGTAATCTGCTCGCTCGCTCGCTCGCTCGCTCGTTCAGAAGACCACCAGGATATGGTCTTAAGCTTTATAAGCTGCCTCCTCTGGAAGCTCGGGGCCGATCTCCTCTGACCCTGCGTGGTCGAGAGTCAGTCGCCGGCCGGCTGATAAAGGCTCACGATTCATCTCTCTTGGCTCGGTGGGTCTCAGAATCGATCGCGCCACAACACTAACCGGGCCCGACCCTGCCGAGCTTCCGAGATCAGACGCGATCCGGCCGGTCGAGGGTGGTATGAGCGTAGCAGACTTTTTGCTTTGTTTGGGGGAGCGGGTGTGTGTCGGGGCTTGTCTCTACCTCTGTCTCTGTGTCACTTTTGAGTCCGCTCACTTCTGGAATCGA
>NW_011922279.1:0-1844 GCF_000151845.1 Pteropus vampyrus
CTGGGTCGGTCAAAACACGAGAACGGTAAGGGACAACTGCCAGGGCGAGAAGTACCAGGGAACGGGAACGTCCCAGATGTCCAGAGCACACATAAATTCGATCAGTCAGGATGGGAAGACCTCTTCAAACACAAGTCATTCAGCACAGAGACCAGACGAGGCCTCATGCTGCTCCTAGACTAAGGGCTCCCCAAACCAGCCTTAGTGACGTTTAAAGACAAGCCTCGAATGGACCTGGTTGACCCGTGACGACCTTAGCCTTCCCAAACAAAAGAAGTCCTTGAAGTCGCCAAGCCCAAGACTCAAGGTGCACTTTAGGGCAGGGGTCACTCAGGTGCGTGAACCTGTTCCTCTCGGCCTCATCATCGCATCCTGTCGACTCCCATTGGATCTGGTTGCTGCGCTGAAGCGCGGAGCCCCCTCCGCTGGCTTCCTGGGCTCCCGCAAGATGCTCACACCCGTGGGCGATGGTCAAAACCGGTGTTCTTTACGCAGAAGACAACAGACATCCCTGTTGTGCCATCAGGCTGATGATACCACTTTATGATTATGGGCATCCACTTTGAGGTTCTTTTACTGGTTTTTCTTCACTAATGTCTATCAATAGGCTCATTTATTTTTTTCAAAATGCATATCGAAAAAAATTGCACCAGTATGTGTGTGTACTCATACACGCTAGGGAAAAATGAAACCAAATAGGTCCATCGGCAGAATAAAAGTCGATGTCCACATCTTGCCACAGGAAGAGGTGAGTTTATAGGTGAATATTAGAAAATCACAGACAGACTGGGCTCTCAGACCAGTTTACTTACTAACAGCGATGCACTTGGGAGGTGGGTCCCAGCCGCTCTCCGTGCAGGTCAGTAAGCTCTGCTTATTTTGAAGAGTGAAGCCTGGGTAGCAGTCGACTTTTATCGAGTCACCCTGTATGTGTTTTGTTTGACGGGATGGAGAATATCCATTTTCCAAATAATTGAAAATACATTGTCCTAAGAAACATAAAATGATCATTAAAAAAAATTCATACATTTGGTCAAAATAGCAAATTAAAAATTATCTTTACAGTATTTAAATTGGAATTCATAAGCATCCAAAAATCATACAGCACTTACAAAAAACCAAGCTACTACCCAGTGTTCTTTAAGAAAGAAAAGTCAATATTCAATATCACTTGTCTGTAGTATTTATAATTTAAATATATGTGAATGATATAGGTATTCTGGCGCAGGATTCTTAGCTCTCCTGGTTTTTTAATGAAATGCTCCTCAGACGAGGAAGAACCTCCATCGCTTGTTACGCTCATAGGACTCGTCCCCTGACCTTGCTTTCGTCACACAGGCGTAGCTGTGCGTACGTGTGTTTCTCTCCACTCTGAAATTCGTAGTCGGGCACTGTTACGAAGGAGTTTGCTTACTGCGGCAGGGCACTGCTGGGGACCATCCATCCCGTGTACAAGTGATGCGGTCCCAGAATTGTTGTGCATCAGTCACAAAGCCGGCATCACAGGAATAGTGAAACCATCTTCCTACAGTTACTGGAAAGTATAGTCTGTACACATTTTCACGATATAGGCTTCCATGTTTTATTTTCGGAATATCACATTGCTTAACTGGCAATTAAAACAAACAAAAAAACAGCGTGAATAATGTTTCACCTTAATATCAAACGAGAGATACATTGTTCAGTGGTGAATTAATCCTCTCATTAACATATTGTGATCATTGCACAATACGTACAAACATCGAATCCTTGCGTGGCACACTCGAACATAACATAATGTTGTATGTTGATCTGGTTTCGATAAACTGATTAATAAACACGTGATCGTTTTGTACATGACTGTC
>NW_011922280.1:0-1844 GCF_000151845.1 Pteropus vampyrus
TCAACTGTAAAAAATGCTCTTGGAATTCTGGTAGGGATTGCATTGATCTATATTTATGGCTTTGAGTAGTATGGCCATTTTAACAATATTAATTCTTCTAATTCATGAACACAGAATGCCTTTCCATTTTTCTGTATCTACTTCAGTTTCCATCATCCATGTCTTGTAGTTTTCAGTGTAGAGATCTTCACCTCCTTGGTTAAATTCTTTTCTAAGTATTGTTTTCAAAACTATTATAAATGGGATCATTTTCTTTATTTCTTTTTCAGATAATTCTTTGTTAGTATGTGGAAACACTACTGATTTTTGTATGTTAATTTTGTATCCTTCAACTTTATTGAATTCATAGAATAGATCTGTTTTGGTTTTTTTTTTGTGGACTCTAGGATTTTCTATATATAAAATCATGTTACCTATAAATAGAGACAATTTTATTTCTTCTTTTCTAATCAGATGCCTTTCCTTTCTCTTTTTCTTGCTGATTGCTCTGTTGAGGACTTCCAGTAATATGTTGAAGAGGAGTGGTGAGAGTAAGCCCTTGTCTTGTTCCTGATCTTAAAGGGAAAGCTTTTAACCTTTCACTGTAGAGTATAATGTTATCTGTAGGTTTGTCGTATATGGTCTTTATTATCTTGTGATACATTCCTACCATACATAATTTGTTAAGAGTTTTAATTACAAATGGATGTTGAATTTTTTCAAAATCTCCTTTCACATCTATTGAGATGATAGTATGATTTTTTTCATTGTATTAATGTGATGTATCACATTGATTGATTTGCATATGTTGAAATATCCTTGCATCCCAGAGATAAACCTCACTTAATCATGGTGAATGCTCTTTTTAATATACTGAATTCACATTGCTAGTATCTTATTGAGACATTTTTCATCTGTATTCATCAGATCTGGCTTGTAGTTTTTTGGTAGTGTCTTTTTCTAGCTTTGCTATCAGTGGAATGCTGACCTTGTTAAAATAAATCTGGGAGTGTTACTTCTTTATGTTTTGGAAGAGTTTGAGAAGGTTTAGCATTAGGTCTTTTTTAAATGTTTGGTAAAATTCACCTTTGAAGCCGTCTGGTCTTGGGCTTTTCTTTTTTGGGAGTTTTTGATTACTGATTGAGTCTCCTTTAATAATTGGTCTATTCAGATTTTCTACTTCTTTCTGATTTCGTCTTAGTATGTTGTATGTTTCTAAGAATTTTTCCATTTCTCTGGATTGTCCAGTTTCTTGGCACACATTTGTTTATAGTAGCCTCCTATGATCCTTTGTATTTCTGTGGTATCTGTTGAAATGTCTCATTTTTCCTTGGTTAGTGTAGCTAAAGTTTTGTCAATATTATATATTCGAAGAACCAACTCTTAGTTTTGTTAATCTTTTCTGTTGTTTTCCTGTTCTCTTTCATTTATTTCTGCTCTAATCTTTATTATTTCTTTCCTCTTCTAACTTTGGGGTCATTTCTTCATTTTCTAGTGCCTTGAGGCATAGAGTTAGGTTGAGATCTTTTTTGTTTCATAATGTAGGCGTTAATTGCTATGGACATCCCTCTTAGAACTGCTTTTACTGCATCCTATAAGTTTTGGTATATTGTGTTTCTATTTCTGTTTGTCTCAAGATACCTTTTTATTTCTCCTTTAATTTCTTTTTAGATGCACTGGTCACTCAGGAGAGTGTTGTTTAATTTCCATGTATTTGTGAGTTTTCCTCATTACTGATTTCTAGTTTCATACCATTCTGGTCAAAGATTTAAATCTTCTTGAATTTTCTAGTTTTGTGGCTTAACATATGATCTGTCATTCAGAATTGTTCCATGTGCTCTGGAGAAGAATGTGTATCTGCTGCT
>NW_011922281.1:0-1844 GCF_000151845.1 Pteropus vampyrus
TGATTCATTCCAGCTGAGGTTCTCAACAGCAGATGTTGGCAAATCTTTCAGGGATACGATCGAATGTACATACATGATTGAGTACAAGCATTTGCATAGCCAACAACCTCACAACACGTAAGGGAGGAAGTGTAGCTGTCATCCCCACTTAACAAAAGCTGAACATGTGGATCCGATAGGTCAAAAGACTTGCCCGAGATCACACAGAACCTGGACTGGAATACAAGCAGCCTGTCTCTTGAGCTTCTGCTCCTACCACTTCTGTGTACACGACCATGTTACGAATGTGGGCAAATGCTAGATCTCCTCATAGCTATTTCCCATCAAGTTTGGGGTTTATCTAGTCAATTCATCTGGTAAATACCATGACAAGGTTTATTTGAATGTCACTCAGACCGTGGAGACATTCTGAGCTGCTACATTTTCTAAAGGAATCAAGTTGGTCTGGATTAGAGAGCAAAGAAGGAGCAAAATAGTTCCCATTCAGCTTATCACACTGCCTTTCTGTAAGTCCCATGGCCCGATAACTGAAGCACCAAGAGGAAGCGAGGCGACTCACATTGGCTCTCAGAACTTTGTGAGCATACTCAAAGGAAAGATCTGAACACTGATCGCCAGCACCTGGGTTAATTCTGGTTTGGGGCTGAATACGGTGAGTAAGCAAGAGTTGCCAGAAGAGAGGAGACAGGTATCACATATGTGAATTGCTTATTTACGAAAGTTTCCCTTTAATATTTTCAGACCACAGTCCACCACGTCTGTGTCCTCGAACAATCGTGGATAGAGGACGTTCCGATGTCATTCCCAACAAGCCCTCACCTAGCCCCAAGAGGGCCGATAAACACATAAAACGCTTAAAATCTAAACAAACCCACAAACAACCCCCCAACATATAACATATCTAAGCTGAAGAATTCATGGCAAGTGCAGAAAATGCAAACCATTATGAGGAAATCATGCCAACTAACAGATGGACAAGAAAATTCCCGTTAAAATTATCCATATTTTTAGCGTGCTTGATAATAATTTATTGAGGAAAAAGGTTTCTTTGGATGCAAAATCATTGGGTAAACGATCGTAGAAAACAATGACATTGACATAAGCTCCGATTACTTGGTGATTATAAAGAGGATATAATCCGTTGATTACCATGGAGAAATCGTGACACTCTTTCATCTTTAACTCCAATGTCATAATCAAGGAATGGAAGACAAATTAAAATTGGAATAAACTTTTCACAAACATCGCTATTGTGTAAGGAGAAAAAGCACCCAAGTTTGAATGCCTTCTAGATGATATTAGATTATGAAGAAAATGACACTAAGTGTATTTTATAATCGTTGATTAGGAACGAGGTACAAAGGATGACATTGTTACCGGAGAGCGGGATCCTCTCCCGGCACATCATCCCACTCTTGATGTTTCAGACCACAGTCCACCAAATGTAACATACCGCTGTGAGCCACACCGCACATGAGTGGGGAAAACTGTCTCGTCTCATCTGATCTTCAGAAACCCCTAAGAGTGGAGTTGCTGTTGTGTTCCCTGCTTTGTAAAAAGGATCAGAGTTGATGGCATTTGCCCGAAATCCCACAGGAATGTGACGGGAAATCGGATGACCTGTCCCTTGTGCCCTTGTCACTAATGCCTTCCGTATGCGCTGTATTTTTACTAATTTGGAAAAATGACAGTCTTAAACCTGACATTACACATCAGGGTTGGAGTTGCTCAGCTCCATCGGTTCATTGATGGCAGAAGAAAATGAATGCCTCATTGTCTTGGTGTATGTGCATGTTTTCTGTCCCAGACCACTGAGCAGCTTCGGTTCCTGCAGGAGCGGCAAA
>NW_011922282.1:0-1843 GCF_000151845.1 Pteropus vampyrus
TGGCACCTTTTCCCCACAGCCAAGTGTACTAAAGATGTGAAGTCTTACTTCTGCCTCCACCACCATGACCTGTTTGTCAAGTCAACACAACCACTTAGGAAAGCTTACCAGAGAGTTTTGAAATGTCAAATATAGGCCTACACTGATGCAGAGTCCACCCTTCACATTGGGCCACTGAAGATGTTGAAGGAGCTAGCAAGGTCTAAAAGATCCATAAACCAGAACAGAGTCCCACATGGAGGTCCTGAACGGAAGGCAAGTAGAATCAAGGAGTCAGCCAGGGGACGTTTCAATGGTCAGGCAGGAAAGAGTGGAGACCAGCTGGAGTGAGGGAGAGAGGATAGGGATGCAGAAGGGCACACAGGAATGAGAGGTGATGCGAGATGAAATTCTGCAGGAGGTGCTCGGGGACAAAGGCCCTTATTCTCTCCGCAGAGGGCACAGGCATGGCCCAGCTCCTGTCGTGACAAATGCACGGTCTGATTAAGCATCAGAGCCACCGGCCTCTCGGAAATGCTTTAGGCCTCATGTGTCAGCACTGAACATGCACACTCCAATGAGCCCAGTGATTTCACTCCGAGGAGGGTTTCCTGCAGATACAGGGGCCCGGGAAATCCAAGATCTCCTATCATTGCACCAAAACCTGAGTCAGGAAGGTGGAGACACAGCCTACCTTCTGACAACAAGGAACTCAGGAAATTAATGACTATGTGATGATCACTTAGATGTTGAGACTTGAGGAAATTGTTTTATATCTGCATATTAAAAGAACACCCTGATCTTTTTGTATGTCCACTTGCTAATGACAGGGTCTATGATACATTACTGGGCTTTGAAGAAAGAAAAGTCCTCTGTTTGTCTAAAGAACAGTAAAAAGCAAATAAGCTATAAGCTAAAGAAAATTAGAACCTCATCATCCTCCTTGTAATAACTGGTGGAAGAGAATGGTGTACTATAGTTACATGAAGAACAGTGCGACTTGATTTTATATGCAATCATGTAACTCATGGGGGTAAATGTCCTGGGATCTACGTCATCAGGCACGATCTCCGATACTGCTGTTCCCATGACCCTCTTCCAGAGGAATAAAAAAGAGACTTCACAAAATGAAATTTCCAAGAAGACACTGACCTATGGACATGTGGAAAGAACTAAATTTGCTGTTATTTTTCTCAATTTATACTGAGAGAGCTTTATAGGAGAGAAGGGGTGACCTGATTGTGGTGATTGGGGTGATTGTCTATAATAATTCATTGAGTCGTATCTTGTTCAGAGTGTGTTTCTATTCATGTGCTTTATTTTATATATATATTTAAAAAAAAACATTTAAAATGAAACCAGTTGTAGTTAAATTGTTTCGTTCAAAAATCTTCAGTAAACATAAAATATACATCTAAATTAAATTCTAAATCTATGCAACAGAGACACTACTTAACCGTCCAGTAAATGAGCTGAAGCAGGAGAGGAGGAGCAGTGAGGAGGACCCTGTTCCTTGGCCTGACTGAAACTTCTTGACACTGTGTAAACTCCATCTCCTCTGAGACTCAGGCTGAGGTTCCAGCTTTTGACCTGCACACATGTTGATGCCAGATCTGCAAGGAGAACACGGATGCTGGCAGCCCTCGCCGGGCAAGGAGACAGAGGGAGGATGACTCCCTGGTGAGGGCGTGCAGGACCCACAAGGCTCCTCACACTCTGCAGCAGTGACCGCACATGGGCCCTGGCCTCCCCAGGAATCAGCTGACAAGACACTGAATCCTGGTGCTACTCTTGGAAGGGGGTCTTATTTCTACCCAGATTGTCTTCAAATGTCTTACATGGACCAATTGAACTGGGGTGCTTG
>NW_011922283.1:0-1841 GCF_000151845.1 Pteropus vampyrus
GGTATAAATGTCCAATCTCCTACATTGTATACCTGAAAATTAATATAATATTGTATGACAAATATACTTTCCAAAACTTTAGAAAGAAAAATGAAACACCTAAAGAAAAGCGGTCCTTCCTGCCTTTGGATATTGTCACATAAGAATATGATGCTTGGAGTCGTTGCTAATGAGCAGACCAGGACAGGAGACATAAACAAAACACTGATAACCTCACATGTGAAATGGGGACAACGGGGATCCTGATGGCATCACTGAACCACCAGAACAGTGCTGCTCCCTCTTGCTTTAGCTACTGTTCGCTCGGTCACCTATTTTGTGCAGCTAAAAGCATTCTATGTGATGCATTCCCCAAAGCCTACAGAATAAGACCTCTTCCTTTCTTTGGTACTAAAAACTCCCATAAGCATCCCTTAGCTGGGCCGTCACCTCATTCCCGACCACTCCCACAGCACATGTTCTGTACCATCAAAACTGAATGGCTCATAAATCCTGTAAAGTTCACTTGCGCATCTTAGCCTCGGCACTGTCGTTGCTTCTGCCAAACATGTGATCCTGATAGATGTTCCTGCTGCCACATGTCGTCCTTCTGCCTCTTTACCTGGCAAACTTCTGCTCCCGCTGCATGCTTACCTGAAACCCTTGCCACATTTTCAAACTCTAAGTTCTCATCATGGACTTAAAGTGAGTGGCACGCATTACAATCCATAAAAAAAATAATAAATAACGAGAATTATAAGCTCCCAGTGGACTTTGGCACCTGAATAAATTATAGTAAATAATAAAAATGACAATGATAATAAGCTCTTGGAGGGTGGAGACTGAGATTTTAAAATGTTTATATTCTGCAGTGTCAGAATAACACTTAGTACCTAACAGACACTTGATACTTAATAGCAAACCTTTAATCAGAAAATGTAAATGTATAAAAAGGCTTTGAAATTCTGTTTTAAAAACCACAGAAATAAACCAGAGACAGCAAACACGATATTTTGAGCACCTTCAAGACCAAATCTCTACTTCAACTTTGTGTTTCCTATAACTTCTAAGTCAACCTACAGAAGTTCTTTCATCAGATCCTCTAATTTAAAGTGTCCTCATATGGTTCAGATTGCACAATGCACTGGTGCCACATCCGGGTAGTACAGTAGCATTTTTGTGATTTTAGAAATTTTTTCTACTTTTATTATAAGTTGTAACTCGACTGAGGCGATGTGAATATTTATTATGATTATCTTCTGCCTAATGGTGACAGAGCCTCTTGTTCTAAAGAAATTACAGTGTCACAACTATTATCCAAATGACACAAGGAAACAACTTGTTCTACGAATGATGTCAGCATCTCATTCTCTTCTGACTTATGTGGAATGAAGGTGATAATAGTGAGACCTCGTTGTTATAACAATAAATACAATAACACGCTTTTCAACAAGGCGTTCCTTTTCTGAATTCCCTACTATCAGTGGATGTCTTCAAAAAACAGTCTCATCGGGATTGCTGCTCATGTTACTGACAATGTTTCAAAGTTCTCACTGTTTGCCATTTGATTGTGGTACCAGGAATTTGTTCTTGAGTTTCTAGTTTTAGTGACATTTTTAGTGAGACAAATCAGTCTGTAAATACAACTATTCACTTCTAAATGGAATCCATTTGCTGTAAAACTCAACAAAAATCGATATTTTACAACAACTTCAATTTGTTACAAGGTGATTATAGAGGAAATATGTAACACACACATTTAAAGTTTTTTTTCTTTTTGCACGAAAATGTATGGGATTTTAGGTGTCATGTCTAATTAAATGAAGTTCTTTTCAGACAATATTGTCTCACATTTTTAATTA
>NW_011922284.1:0-1841 GCF_000151845.1 Pteropus vampyrus
ACACATAATACTTTGTTAAAATTTAAGTGGATTTCCATGTTTAAATTAAAATTAATTAATTAAATTTATTTGCGGTCTCATTGGTTAACGAAATCCAATCAGTTTCAGCTGTACACTCTAACAATAAGGCATATATATATATGTGTGTGTATATATATATATATATACACACATATATATATATATATATATATATATATATATATATATATATATATTTACACTGTATGTTAACTTCCCATAGTTAGATTTCTTTCTGTCACCACGTATTTGACCACCTTTACCCTGTCTACTTCCCCTCTTCCCCTTCCCCCCTACCCTCTGGAAACCACTAGTCTATAGTCCAGGTCCATGAATCTCTGTTCATCTTGTTCATTTGTTGCTTTTAGGTTTATATCCCACATATAAGTGATATCACATGATTTTCAACTTTTTCTGTTTGCCTTATTTCACTTAGCATGAATCTCGAGGTCTATCCATGTTCTCGCAAATGGCAATATTTCATCTCTTCTTCTGGCTGAGGAATATTCCATTATATATATGTACCACAGCTTCTTTAGCCAATCATCAATTGTAGGACACTTCGGTTGCTTCCATGTTCTGGCCACTGTGAATAATGCTGCAATGAACATTGGTGTACAAATATCTTTTTGAATATGAGTTCTCAAGGTTTTGGGGTAAATGTCCAGTAGAAGAATTACTGGATCATATGGTAGGTCAATTCTTAGTTTTTTGAGGAACCTCCATACCGCTTTCCATAGTGGCTGTACCAATGTGAGGTCCCACCAGCAGTGTTTGAGGGTTCCTTTTTCTCCACATCCTCTCCTACATTTGTTATTACTTGTCCTGTTGGTTATAGCTATTGTGACAGGTGTGAGATGGTATCTCACTGTGGTTTTAATTTGCATTTCCCTAATAGCTAGTGGTGTAGACCATCTTTTCAAATATTTGTTGGCCATTTCTATGTCCTCTAGGGA
Organism: Pteropus vampyrus; assembly: GCF_000151845.1. Lineage (NCBI taxonomy): Eukaryota > Metazoa > Chordata > Mammalia > Chiroptera > Pteropodidae > Pteropus > Pteropus vampyrus. The sequence continues at coordinate 978 of NW_011922284.1, forward strand.
GAAGTGTCTGTTCAAATCCTCTGCCCATTTTTTAATTGGATTTCTTTTTTTGTTTGTTTTGTTTTGTTATTGAGTCATATGAGTTCTTTGTATATTTTGGATATTAGGCCCTTATCGGAGGCATTGCTTGCAAATATATTTTTTCATTCAAATGGTCGTTTCTTTACCTTGTTGATGGTTTCTTTTGCTGTGCAGAAGCTTATTAGTTTGATGTAGTCCCATTCATTTATTTTAGCTTTTACTTTCCTTGCCTTTGAGTTCAAAGTCATAAAATCCTTTTTAAGTCCAAGGTCCTTGAGTTTCATTCCTATGTTTTGTTCTATGCATTTTATTGTTTCGGGTCTTATATTCAGGTCCTTAATCCATTTTGAGTTAATTTTGATATTTGGTGATAGACAACAGTCTAGTTTCATTCTTTTGCAGGTGGCTTTCCAGTTTTCCCAGCACCATTTATTGAACAGGCTTTCCTTTTTCCACTGTATGGTTTTGGCTTCTTTTTTTGAAAATTATTTGCCCATATAAATATGGGTTTACTTTTGAACTCTCAATTCTGTTCCACTAATCCGTGTGTCTGTTTTGCTGACAATACCATGCTGTTTTGATTACTGTCAAAGTATACTACTTGGTATAGAAGTCCAAAGTATACTTGGTAGTATACTTTGTAATCAGGCAGAGTGATGCCTCCAGCCTCATTTTTTTTTTCCCTCAGGATGGCTTTGGCAATGCGGGGTCTTTTGTGCTTCTATACAAATCTGGTGATTTTTTATTCTATTTCTTTAAAAAATGCCTATGGGATTTTGATGAGGATTGCATTAAATCAAGTATAATGTTTTAGGTAACATGGTCATTTTAACTATGTTGATT
>NW_011922285.1:0-983 GCF_000151845.1 Pteropus vampyrus
TCACTCTCCCTCACTTCCCCGGGGAGGAGGAGCGGGTCCGAGGGGCCCAGCCCAGCAGGAGGGAACGAGGCCTCCTCCCAGTGGATGGTGGCAGGGCGTGGGGACCAGCCTGGCACCAGCCGGGGTCCCGTCAGAGTCGGGCCTGGGGGATGAGCGGGCTTCCACCCCGAGATCACCCCGGACCACGGGGCCAGCTGAGGAAAGAGAAGCCACAGACGGGGCCACGGTCGGCTGGGGCGGCTCGGGGAAGTGAGCGCTCGTTTGTTCCCTGTCCCTTCCCTGTTCCCAGCCTCGCCTCCCTGTCCCAGGCTGGACCCCGGCGTCCAGCCCGTCTCTGCTCCAGGGGCGGGCTCCGAGAGCGGGGTGTGGGGCCAGCTCCCCCAAAGCCTCCCGCGGCAGCGACAGGCACCTTCCCCAGAGCTGGGTGGGGGCCCGGCCTCCTCCTCTCCGTCCTCCTGGCACGTGACATAAACAACGAGCAGTTGGTGGATTTAACCTCTTAACTCAGTAACTCCGGCTTCTTAAAAGGTGTTTTCTAAGAGCGGATGACTTCGGAGAAAGAGCACCCTTTGAAGATACTAGTCCAAGGGTAAGACGTCAGTGATAAAAATTCACGTGCAACATACGGAAAAATAGCGAAGCAGACACTCGAGGGAGGCGGGGATTCTGGGAAGCGGGGCGGGGTAGACACTCGAGGGAGGAGAGGATTCTGGGAAGCGGGGCGGGGTAGACACTCGAGGGAGGAGAGGATTCTGGGAAGCGGGGCGGGGTAGACACTCGAGGGAGGAGAGGATTCTGGGAAGCGGGGCGGGGTAGACACTTGAGAGAGGAGAGGATTCTGGGAAGCGGGGCGGGGTAGACACTCGAGGGAGGAGAGGATTCTGGGAAGCGGGGCGGGGTAGACACTCGAGGGAGGAGAGGATTCTGGGAAGCGGGCGGGTAGACACTCGAGGGAGGAGAGGATTCTGGGAAGCGGGGCGGGG
>NW_011922286.1:0-1840 GCF_000151845.1 Pteropus vampyrus
GACAGGGCAGGTCAGCATACAGAACCATGCTTTGTGAGGAATCAGGTCCTTTCTGCTCCCTACAGAAGCAGCTACCTGATCCAGAGTGTGCTCAGCCTTCTTCAAGGCACCACCAAACTGGGAAGCATAAGGCCCCCTTTATGTTTGTTCTACAGAAATGTTGCATTCATGGTTTCTCCTTTTCAGTTAAGTTCAGATATGAGAATTTGACATTGTGCAGTACACGTGATGTACGCACAATTTAAAGTGTAGCATAGTGAATAGAGTCAATAATATTGTAAACTGTCAGGTGTTTCCGAGACTTATCTGAGTGATTACTTTGTAAGGTATACAAATGTCTAATCTCTAGGTTGTCTATTATATTATATTATCATATAATATGCCACTGTAATTGAAAATTTTAAACCATTTTTTTAAATCGTAAGGTTTGGCTAAGGGCATGGAATTATGAGTGCTTAACCTAAAGGTTTGAGAACACCCATTTCAGCCTGAACTTTCTATGTAAAGTAAAGATATATCATGGAACTAGGGCCCCTGCTCTTTTGTTCCCGTGAAATTAGTCATAGAATTCAAGATTGAGAAAAGGACATTAGTGGACATTGAATTCAACTTTCTCTTTTCCAGATATAAAAATTGAGGCCACAGCTATGACAAACATAGTTTTGTGCTCATAATTATGAAAGCTCTGATTCTTATTTCTTTCTCTTTACAACGTACCAGTCCCCAGTGACATCCTGAGGAGAGTCCTTCCGTTTGTTTATGGGGTATAACAATTGCACCTCTTCTGACAGGTTAATGTGTGGTCTCAAAAAGATTCACCTCACATCACATGAAAGAAATATCAGATTAATGTATCCATGCATGACCACAGAGTTTATCACCTGCACTCACTGAGGCTTTAGTCCTGGAAAAAGGAAAACAGACTCAGAATGGACTAACTCCCAGAGATGACATGGAGCGAGATATCTCTCCAGTGGGCCCTGAGCAGCCCGGGAGACATGAGGTCAGTGAACTATAAAGAAACAGACTGAAAGGACGTAGTACATCTTCTTCTTCCCCTTCACAATTTCCCAGCAGGTCCTATGTTATCATACCAGTTTGTAAAGCACTTAATTATTAAACCAAAACACAGCTACGGAAAGCATGTGAAATGTCAATATGCAGCTCAATAATATGTCATAAAATGAGCACCATGTAACCACTAGTCTTGTCAAGAAAATGAAATCACCCACAGCCAGATGCGGCTCTCCAATCCACTTCTTTCTGAGGATAGGCACCGTGACTACTATCACTGCAGTCCAGGATTCCCCTGGTTTGGACTGTTGCCAATAGAATAATTCAATGTGGACCCCTAAGTGTCTGCTTTATTTTGCTCTTTTTTTTTTTTTTTTTGAGATTCATCTGTGTTTTGAGTGGAGCAGGTATTCATTTCCTTCTCCTTTTCTTTATGGTGTTTCACCCTAGTCATATGTAAGAAGGTGTCCACTCTGATATGGGTGGACATCTGGATGTTACAGGTTGTGATTATCACAGATGATGTTGCCTTGAAATTACAGCTCTGTTTCTTGGTTCACGTGGGCCCCGATCTCTGTTGAGTGCTTTGTTAATAGTGGGCATCTCTTTCATTTTCATTTATAGGTCCCGGGATTCCTGGGACCTGTATATTGTGCTTATACTTCCAGCCATTTTATAGTTGGCAACAAAGAGGTAAGTGAAAAATGGAAATCATTGTCTCTGCCAGAGTGAGAAATGTGAATGTTTATTTTGCTATGGTAGCAAATGCGTCTATGTTAATTTCTACACCAAAATTTCTCTCAATTTTAGTTGCAGTGAGAAACAA
>NW_011922287.1:0-1839 GCF_000151845.1 Pteropus vampyrus
TCACGCGGGGACCATCATCCCACGCTGACACGACTGCTGCTTTTTCCTTGGCGCCTTGACCTCGGCAACAAGACAGCAGAGAAAGACCCTTGAGGGATCTATGCTCTCCGACGAAGCATCTGCTTCGACTCCTTGAGCAGAAACGAATGCAACGGCAGCTTTCCTCGAGCTTCAGCCGTGGATCTTTGCCAGCTATACTGTGCCGCGTTTCTTGGCGAAAAGTAAGAAGCCGCTGGACCCTCTTTGCCGCGTCCCCGGCGAATGCGAAGAGAAAGTTTCCTGGTGAGGACGTGGTTGTAAGCCGTATCTGCAGCCAACCGTACCCTAAATCGAGAGAAATACGTTTTGGAGCTCCTCTAGACCTCGAAAGGGACTCCCAAAGAGGTTTCTGAGGAGGCTCTAACTCACCGTTAGAGACACCAAGGTGGGAATCCCATTATGCTGAACCAGGAGGTGGGCTGTCTCTGAGGAGCCACTGGCTTTCTGCAAGCTTCTGTTTCCCAACTCATCGTACATGGCAAGGGAGAACGTGTCATCAGAATTGCCTGCCGTACGGCACCCCAGAGGAGATTGTATATCTGCTGTGTATAAGCTGCCTTGGACTCTTCTCTCATGTGCAAAGAACGAATGCGATTTCGGAACACCGACTGGTTTCTTCGTGGAAATTCGTTCGAAGCGGGATCAGGCTGCCCCGTGTCGCAAGAGAGCGTAAATGCTGAAGGGGACTCAGACGCTTGTGATGAACAGGGTTGGGGGGGGGGTCTTTCAATACTCGGGCTCTTTCTTCTCACGCACTGAATTTCAGACACTAGAACAGTTAGGGAAAATTGCGTCGTATGGCAAGGGAACGGGTTTTTCGAGACGTGCGTTTGGTAAGCCAGAAGTGCTGTGAATGATCCCAAGCTACTCTCGGTGTGTCCCGGGAAGTCTAAGGCGGCCTTCAAACAGTGTAGAGGCAAGGGTAAGGTTCTTCTCTCTTCTTCGCTGAGTTCAGTTCTGATTTGAGAAAGAACTTGGCCCCCGTGTTCTTGACGGCAGGCCACGACCCAGCCAGGCTTACACGACCGTAGCTTTCTGGCCAGCGCCCGGAGTTCAGTAACACCCGTTGGGGAGCCAAGGTCTTCGGAGATCCAAGCTCTCGAACAAACCATCTGCTTAGACTCTGTGGACACGTACGAAGGCAATGGCGGCTTTCCTGTAGCTCGTACGAGTGGATCCGCAGCAGCTCCGCCGTACACTCTTTCGTGACCAGAGTTCACAGAAGCCAGCGGATCTTCTCCGTAGTGTCCCAGGCGAATGCGATGGGAAAGCTTTCTGGGGAGGAAGGGGTCGTCCTGCGTTTTCTCACAAACTTCGTTCCATGCATGAAGACCAAATGGCGAGCGGAGCGTCCAGCAACGTGGAAATCGTTTCCCAAGCCGTTTCTGAAGAGGCACTGACACCCTGAGAGGGCATTCAGGCGCAGATCTCCACGTGTTTCATGACGAATGTAGGTCGCTCCGAGCCAAAATGCTGGCAACGACGGCTTTGAATCGAGCCGCTTCCAGGCCGCAAGCTTCTGTGTCTTTGAGGTGCACCGAACGCATCCGATAGGCCCAGGGGAAATTTCTCGGCGGATTTTCCGGCCGCATGGTCTAAGAGGCCGTCTGCCATCTGCACTCTGCAAGCTTCCTTGGACTCTTGTCACAGCTACCAAGGATGCAGGCGATTAGTGAAGAATGACCGGCGCCTTAGTGGAAATTCGTACGAAGCGGGAACAGACCGCCGTGTGATGGAAGGGAGCGCAAATGATGAAGAGGAGCGCACATGATGAAGAGGAAATGCCGGGATGGCGTTTCC
>NW_011922288.1:0-1837 GCF_000151845.1 Pteropus vampyrus
ACACTGCACCATGACCCAGCAGTGTCTTTGGGCAGACGGACGGCTGGAGTGCAGGAATAGAACTTTAGGCAGCTGACTTGGTTCCTGCTGTGGTATAGGTGAGACCCCAGGGGACGGCACTCCTCGAAGTGGCTGACCAGAGCCAGGGGTTCACGAGGGAGGCCTCAGCCGGCCGGGGGCAGATGACGCTGCTGCCGAGGCTGCGGGGTGGGCGGTCCTGCCCAGGGGAGGGATGGAGGATGGCACACAGATTCACGGGGGTCAGCAGAGTGAGGTGAGACCGAGTGGGCCAGGGAGCGCCAGGTCCTGACCAAGAGCTGAGCGTCAGAAATGCAAGTTTCACCGTCCCCACCCGTGGGCGGTGCCGGTCAGCTGCAGCAGCAGCTGGAACCGGGAGGCCAGGGCCATCCTTCCTCAGAGGTCACCTAGAATACCGTGAGCCACAGAGGTGTGGCGTAGGTCCCCTTCCTCCACCCTCACACAGACTCGGGAGCCACACGTTCGCCTTCCCTGTCCTGGAAAGAAGGAAGGATGTGGGGCGGAAACGTCCACTGAAACCGAGTGGGCATTTGTACACACGCGCCAGTCACGTGTTGGCGTCCGACCACACTCACCGGATTGGAAGTAAACTCAGAGTTCCTTTTTTACCCCCTTATGTCCCCGGTCACAGGGTGGGCATTCCTCGCGAAGGTCAGATCAGCCGGGAGAGAAGAAACGAACCAAAGTGCCCCTGCGGTCTGAGGAGCACGAGTGAATCTGGGATGTCAGCACGCGCCATCCCCACCGGATCCTCCTGTGCCCGTCTTCCAATGAGTCCCTTTGAGAGGAGCCTGGGGGTCCTTGCCTCCTCCACTCTTTAACCCAGCACGACGTTCGACGTCCCGGGAACGGACCTCTAACACGGATCACGGAAAGAAGAGAGGCCCACGTGGACTCACGGAGTGGAGGAGCTGATGAAAGTGGTCCCTGGGGTGAACGGGGCCCCCCTCGAGGCCGTGCTTACCCCCCCACCCCCCACCCCACAGGCAATGCCAGGCTCCTTCTCCGCTGACGACGCGGGCTTTCACTTCAAGGCCTGGGTCCTGGAGCTGGACTTCAGAAAGTGTTTCCAGAGCCAGAAAAGGAAGCCCGGAGGAACATGACGAAAGCCGACCTTTTTCATGAGAAGAAGGCGGTTTATCAGTCATATTTGTTTGAAGGTAAATCATGCCAGCGTCCGGCCTAGAGTTGAAAGGCCTGGCTGAGAATCGCAGTAGTTGCCGACAGACCCAGAAACCTCTCCCAAGATCCCGTGGCCAGCCGGCTGTGTCCGCAGAGGAAACACTCTCCCAGGGAGTCCCTGGCCACCTGGCCCAGACCTCAGGGCCTGAGGCAGGGGCAGGGCTTTCTGTCCTGAGAGAGCACCAAACAGGCCCTGCTAGTGAAGGGCAGGGCGCGGGCCGCCACTTCCTGGAAACCCAGGGGCCCCTGGCCCCTTTTGGTCTGATTCCGTCGAGGAGAGCCCAAGCAATAGGACCGAAAACATCAATTCGGCGGCTGTAACAGGCGTACCTTACGTGCAGCTACGTGACTTAGAATCCGTGTACGTACCCATTGCCCCACTTGGTTCTCGCAACCCACCAAGGAGAGACAGCAATGATCTGAGGCCCCGCCCGAGTCTGTCAAATGGAAACTTGTGCCTCTACCCAGGGATCGACAGGGCTCAATGTGCAGGAAGGTCTTGGTTCGCCTCTTGTCACAGGCATGCTCTGCCTGATCCCCTCTCCCCGTCTCTGGCTGTCTCACACCTGGTCCTCCCCCTCACATACCACCAAACGGGGGTTAAGGAGCTTTGGAA
>NW_011922289.1:0-1836 GCF_000151845.1 Pteropus vampyrus
GAGAGAGGATATGAGACCTGTGCTACGTTTTTAGTTTAGAGTTTTCTTGATTCTGGGTTTTCACATATCTGGTGGATATCACAGAGACACAAATGTCTGAATTCTTGACTGTTTTAGTTTTCAATATACGAGAAAAAAGAATAAAAGTGAAGGTTGAGCCTTCGATAACATATAGCTGTTTCCTGGGACAACTGACATTTTACTAAAGAGAAAAGAGTTATTATTTGGGATTCTAGTCCTGGGTTAGAGTCCCAGCTCTCACATTCTCTCTCACTAAGTAAACTCGAGGCAAGAGAAAGTAATTACTGAAGTCTGTTACACAGGTGAAAAAACTGACTCATTGAAATTAAGAGACTTAATCACTTTCTTCTAATTCACAAATTCAAATGAAATAATTTTTGTACCTATAATTTTATCTATCATATTATTGTAAATATTGTCATTTATATTCTATTACTTGTTTTTGTTCATACATTATTAATATAAATAATGTTACCTATAAATATTAAAGTAAATCTAAGGTATCATTATTATTTAAGTACACCTCTACTAGGCTAAAGGGTCAGAGCAACTGATCTTTGATCAGAGAATCACATATAAGTAAAATTCTTAGTCCTGGCTTTTAATAAATGTTTATATAATTAAGACATTAGCGTAGCTTTGCGTTCATGCATTACGGTGCAAAAGACCACATTGCAAGCCCCCAGGGGCTATTGCTGAGAAGACCCCCAATGACACCTTACTAACAAAGAATCCTAAATTGCATACATTGGCTTCAAATAAATGCCATGAACTTTCTGGGAAACTATTCCTATTCAAGAGAGTTTTAAGAAAAATGAGTGCAGATTTTATTATTACATCAAAATGTTTCTTAATAAAGTTGAACAAGCTGTGAAGGCAATATTTCACTAGAAATAATTTTTAAACATATTCTTTTAATACAGATACTTTTTCATCCTTGGATTTCTGCATCTTATTATCCTTTTCCTAGAATATGAGCTACTTGTAAACCACCTCAGGAAAACCTAGTTTAAAAGTTTTACTTCCTAGAAATAATAAGAGGAAATCAGTAGCTCTTGAAATCTCCAAGTCAATTTCTCCAAACTATTCCTGTGGTATGAGACTTAAATCTTAATACAATATCACTCCAAAGATTATATTTACTTCAGTGAATAATATACGTAAGAAATTCCAATTCACATAGAGAAAAGCAGAAATAAAAACTATCTTAAAGATAAAGGAAGATATATATTTTGGCAGTAGCATTACAGAGAGTGCCTCATCAGCAATGAGCATCTGCTTCCTTTCATTATGATTGTCCTTTACAATTTCAAATGATCATATGACAGCAAAGCCATATATTGGAAATTCAAGCGATCAAGTTTTGTAGTTTCTACAAAACTACGGCAATCAATTGTATATATTTTTTTTAAATATTGATAGTATATCAATTTTTAAAAATGAAAATCAAATAATATTAGGAAATGAGATTTAAATGTATACTATATACATGATTTCTTATAATCAACTTTATTACCCAGTATTTTGATGATTTAATGAGAAGTAAGAAAATGATTAGTAAAATAATTTAAACTATAAGGAAATGAAAAAATATCTAAGCTTATACTATTCACACTAAGTAAAACTAATACAAGAGTTTCACAATGTGTTTGCTAAAAAGATTATCAAAGTTATGTCCTACTTCTGAGGAAAAATTGGGCTTAACTTAAGGAACTTCCTTGATAACCCTGCCTTTTAATTTACCTAAAGCAGTTACACAGTTTTCCTTGTCAATTTGTTTCAGAAGATTTGTTTAAATACTTCATTGTAGAGCTG
>NW_011922290.1:0-1835 GCF_000151845.1 Pteropus vampyrus
CCTCACCTCAACCCAAACGTGGCAAAACAACTTCTCTTGCCCAGGGCTTACTCTTCACTCTTCTTTCTAAAATTGCTTTCAGGAAAACTTCTACTACCAATAATTCAAACTTTGGGAGGATTTTAATTTAGATATTATCTTCCATCTCTTACATATGAATGTCTAGTTTTTCCAGTATTATTGTTAAAAGACTATCCTTTCTCCATTGACTTGCCTTTGTTCCTTTGTCAAAGATTAGCTGAATATACTTGTGGTCTATTTCTGGGCTCTCAGTTCTGTTCCACTACTCAATTTGTCTATTCTTTTATCAATATCATGCTGTCTTGTTTACCATAGCTTCATAGTAAGTTTAAAATCAGGTAGCGTTAGTCCTCTGAATCTTCTTTTTCAGCATCGTGTTGGCTATTCTGAGTCTTTTACCTCTCCCCTTAAACTTTGGAATAATTTTTTTCAACATCTACATAATAACTTGCTGGGATTTTGATCATGATGGTATTGAATTTTATAGACCTATTTTCTGACTCTAAAAGATCTGATATCATAACAGTATTATCGTTTTATCCATGAATGTGGAATATTTCTCCATTTGTTTAGAGCTTCTTTAATTTATATCACCAGAGTTTTGTAGTTTTTCTTATATAGGTTCTTTAAATATTAGATTTATGTCTAAGGTTGTTTTGTTTTGTTTTGTTTTTGGTGCTAGTATAGATGGTAATGTGTTCTTTTTTAAGACTATTTTTTAGAGAAGTTTTACATTCACAGCATAATTGAGAGGAAAGTACAAAGATTTCTCCCTGTCCTCACATATGCATGGCCTCCCCCATTATCAACACCTTCCATCAGAGCTGTACATTTTTCACAATTGATAAACCTACATTGACATGTCATAATCACCCAAAGTCCATAGTTTACATTATTGTTTACTTTTAGTGGTCTACATTCTATAGGTTTGGGCAAATGCATAATGACATGTATCTATCTTTATGGTATTATGCAGAATACTTTTGTTGCCCTAAAAATCTTCTATCCTCTGCCTATTCATCCCTTCTCCCTCCTACCCATCCTCATAGTGTTCAGAGTGAACCCAGAAGGGCAAAGATGGGCCCTGGAATGTCATGCAGGCTCCTCAGCATAAGTTGGACACCCTTGGCAACCACTGACCTTTTCATTATCTCCATAGTTCTGCCTTTTCTGGAATGTCATACAGTTGGACCATAATACTAGGTATTCTTTTCTGGTTGGCTTCTTTCACTTAGTAATATGCAAATATATAAATTTCTTCTATGTCTTTTCATAGCTTGCCAGCTCATTTCTTTTTACTGCTGAATAATATTCAATTTTCTGGATGTACCACAGTTTATTATCCATTCACCTACTGAAAGACATGTTGGTTGCTTCCAAGTTTTGGTAAATATGAATAAAGCTGATGTAAACATCCTTGTGCAGATTTTTGTGTGGATTTAAGTTTTCAACTCCTTTTGGTAAATACCAAGGAGTGTAGTAACAAGATAATATGGTAAGATTATGTTTAGTTTTATAAAAAACTGCCCAACTGTATTCCAAAGTGACTATATCATTTTGCATTCCTGCTAGCAATAAATCAGAATTCCTGTTGTTCTACATCCTTGCCAGCATTTGATGTACTCAGTGTTCTGAATTTTTGTCATTCTAATAGGTGTGTAGTGGTAACTCATTGATGTTTTAATTTGCATTTCCTTGTTGACATATGTGGAGAATGTTTTCATATACTTATTTGCAATCTGTATATAGTCATGTGTTGCAAAATGATGTTAGTGTCAATGACAGAATGCCTGTATGATAATGGTCCCATGAGA
>NW_011922291.1:0-1834 GCF_000151845.1 Pteropus vampyrus
TCAGTAAACATCAGAGGCATTCATTTTGTAAACATTTATTCATCACCTACTATTTGCTAGATTCTCGGTTAGAAAAAAAACTTCTGCTATTACAATTGCTATTTAAAACATTCTAGAAGTTCTACATTGTAAAACAAGGGAAAAGATCAAATTGTCATTATTTACATCTATGCATGAAATCACTCCTTGGCCACCCTACTTAAAATTTCAAAGCACCCCATGATTTATATGCTATCTCCCTTCCCTGCTAAATTTCCTTCATAGTACTTACCACCTATTAACATATTATATACTTTATATGGTTATTTTGTTAATTTATGTCTCTCTATTAAAATGGTAACACCATGAGAATGTTCCAGTGTGTGAATATAACACAGTGTATCTATCCATTCCTCACATGAAGGACATTAGGGTTGTATGTACATCTTCATCATTATAAACAATGAAGGTGATCATATATGTCTTCTGGTGCACATATGAGAGTTTCTCTATGGTATATACAGTTGATTCTTATTATTTGCAATAGTCATGTTCTATAAAGTCACTATGAACACTGAATTAGCAGACACTGAACCGATGCTCCTAAGGGAAATATTGGCTTAGGTCCCTGCAAGTCTGTGATGACAACTTTTTTGTCAACCAAACAAAAATTGCTTTGCTTTATGTATATTTCTGTTTAAAGACACCTTAATTAATATATATTGCTGATTCCTTAACACTGAACTCACAGCCAAGAGTGCTATAACTCATGCCTGAATGAAGTTTATCTAACACATGCTTTTTTCTAGAGGTCCACCACTGCCTTCTTGAATTTAGGAATACTAGGCAGTATTTCAGCACTATACTTCAGGGCCATTTTAAACGGTGAAATCACCAACAAAAAAAACAAAAAACAAACAAACAAAAAAGGCAAAAAACATGGCACTAAATCGACCATGAAAAGGACACTTGTTTGCATTACGAGAGCTAATGCAGAAAGCAGAGCGTCACTTCTTTTGACCTCAGATAGGACCATTCACACATAGTGACTCAAAGTTTTCTCCTACTCTGCACATGTCTGCAAGTTACTGCGATAGCACCATGAATACTGATTTGAGGGTTACAAGTAAATTTTAGCAAGTAGGCAAATGTGCAAATATGGAATCTGAGACTAATGAGAATTACTTACACTTAGAAGTAGTATTCCTAGATATTGAAGTACAGCCATCTGCATTTAAATTTATTAGTCACACAATGGTGTGCAAAATGGTCATACCTATTTTGTTTCTATCTTAAGTTTCACTCCATCCAAGTGTCTCTACATCCTTTCCAATCCTTGGTACTGTTACTATTTTTACATTCCATCAGTCCAAGACACGTAAAATGGCAATTTATGGTTAGTTGCTTACATTTGGATTTATCAGATTACTAAGTGATTTTGAGAACCTCTTTATATATCTCATCCTTTATGAATTGCCTGTTGATGTTCTCTGCCCATTTTCCTGTTGCCCTATGATCCAGTACAATTCTACTTTTATGTAGTTTTTCTACTGAAATTATCATAAATGTATACAAAATGTATAAGCAGCATTTATTATAATACCAATAATTTGGGGGGGGGAATATAAATATCCAAAACATTGAGATTGTTTTAAACAATGTATTATATCTACACAATTGAATACCATATAGCCAATGCAACTTATATTCTTAAAGAATTTTTAGAGAGTATGAGAAAATACTTTAGGATGGCAGGTGAGAAAAGGCTGTATATTCTATTACTACTTAATTTTGGTTGCGAGACAGGGACAAAGAGAGGGAGGAAGGGAAGTAAGGGAGAGGAGGAAGAAGGAAG
>NW_011922292.1:0-1834 GCF_000151845.1 Pteropus vampyrus
TCAGCCCCCGTGGTGTGCTGAATACCAAGGGAAGCACCCTGCACCGGGCCTGGCCTTAGGCTGCCCAGGTGCATGTTTCCTGGGGGGCTGGGGCCGCATTCCAGATTCTCCCCAGCATGGCTTGGAATTGGAGGGTCTGCCCGTAGTTACTGTGGAGCCATCTTGCTCACGCAACCTCTTTCAGGGTGTGAAACACCTCGACTTACCCATCGCCGAGCCCAACTCTCTTTTTGCCTATCATATTTCAATTTCCTCTTTTGCATTTCCTCCGGAGAGCAGCCAGAAGAGGGATTATGTCCCCAAGGAGGTGATTTTGCATGCATATTGAGTAGGAAGCTGCTCCTGGATGTTTGCGTAAGACCCTAAAACTTTAGGCAGCCTGGCTGTGTCTTTTCCCAGATTGACGCTAGTGATCCCCAGGCCTTGTGATGTCACTCGATGACGTCCTTTGACAGCCAGGAACAGCATCAGTGCTTCAATGACCCGGAAGAATCTGGTAGGCACAGGGGAGTGTGAGTGCCCACAGATAATGTCTGCAGCTACTAGAACCTTCTAAAGGAAAGATCATAGGGTAGGGAGAAATGTTTCTCTGAAGGGTCTCGGGATGGTCTGACTCTTGCCCTCTTTTCATGAGTGCTCCTTGAGCACCAACTGTGTGCCCCCAGAGCACCGACTGTGTGCCAGGCTGCATGGATGCAGGTAGGTGGCATGTGGCTCCTGGGCCCCCTGAGCTGAGTCTTCAGGTCACAGAGGCCCAAAGAGACTGACCACCTGCCCATCTGCAAGTAGGCCCGGGGAGGGCAGAGCTGTGAGTCCATGGGGCTGGCGCCCTCACCTCTCTCAGACTTCCAGGACAGTAGTCAGTGGATGTCACATCTGGACGGCATTTCTGGGGTCCACCAGAGCTGCTAGCTTGGGCAGAGTTCAGTTCTGAAGGGGAGGGCCCAAAGTCTTTCCTCCGGTCCCTGTCTTTTCCCAGCTAGTCTCCACCCTCGTCTGTCCTGAGTGTCTGCCCCTCAGCCCAAATGGATGAACTGCTGGAATCCATATATTGCAATATATTCAGTGATAAAAAGAAACAGCTATCCCAGCACGAAAAGACATGGAAGAAACTTCGATGTATATTACTATGTGAAAAGAAGCAATCCGAAGAGTTTATATACTGTATGATCCAAAGGCAAAATTATGCAGACCGTACAAAACCAGAGGTTTCCAAAGGCTGCAGGGGGACATGTGAATAGGCACATCACAGAGGACTTTTAGGACAGTGAAGATACTCTGTCTGATACTATAATGACAGATACATGCCATCGTACCATTGTCCAAACCCATGGAATGCACGACACCAAGCGTGAACCGGAATGTAAACCATGGGTGTTCGGTGATGAGGTATCGACACAGGTTCATCACTTATTACAAATATACCAGACTGGTGGGGGTGTTGATAATGGGGGAGCTATGCAATGTGGGGACAGGTGCTTATTGAGAAATCTCTGGACCGTCCTCTTTATTTTTCTGGGCACCTAAAAGTGCTCTGAAAAATGAAGTCTTTCAAAAAATACGCCATATGAACGACGAAATCTAAGCAACAAAATAGAGAAAGTCCTGGGGGAGACTGAAGACTGTGGTGAGCTGGTATTTGCGTTTGAGGTAGGGTGTGGGAGCAGGTAATTGGGAGCGGTGGTAGGCTGCATGGTGCAGATCACAGGATGGTAGGAGGGAAGATTTTAAACTCCTGTCCCTACTTCACTGCACAAATCTGAAGCCCAGAGACCACACATGCCAGGAGCACTGGGACAACACCAGCACAGCACGAATGATAGCAGGTTTGAAG